>NC_056746.1:721878154-721988154 GCF_019279795.1 Protopterus annectens | reverse complement strand
CAATGTGAAGGGACTCTGACTGACAAAGTTTGCAGACAATTGCAAGTTGGGAGCTATTATTAACTACCTGAGTGATGTTGGCATCCTGCAGAAAGGCCTCAATGAGACCAATGACATGGCCTTAAGCTCAATGTCAGCAAATGTGTTGTCATCCCCTTTGGGAAAAACCTTGTTCCCATGAATTGCCACATTGGTGGTAGTCCCCTGAACATAGAAGGCATTATAAGAAATCTGGGTTCACAGATTGACAGCAATATCTCGTTTGACCACCACATTGCCACTGTGGTCAGAAAGTCCTTCTAAGTGACACAGCTCAGTACTAACGCATTAGCATCCAAAAAGAAAGAGGTCATTGTCCCCCTGTACTCTTCTTGACAGAGTGACACAGTTTGTTTCAGCATACATATTCTGATGGATGTGAGGTAGGTAAATGAAATGTATGTTTTCATTTTTTGACAACAATCATATAATCACAGTGATTTACCAGAGTAATCTGTAAAACAGACCAGAAATATGAGAAATAAACCTGGAAATTCTGAAACAATCCAGCCAATTTTGAGGTATGCTTAGAACCTCTTACTGCAATGATTCTGGACCAAGGCTGACAAAGCGGAGGGTGGAAGCCATGAAAATGGGGATGCATCTGAAGTACTGGTGTGGATAAGCTAACACAGTTGCTGTAGTAACACCCTCCTGTGTGCTCTAACATATATTTAGTGAAATAGCACAAGTAATTGAAATAGGAAATCTGCTATGGGTAATTACACATGTATTTGCAAATATGTCAGGCACTACGGAGATATAACAGCACTGACAAACAGACACCAGTGTGAAAGTGCATGCTCACAACCAATATCACCACAGTCACAGTCACAGTCACATACCAGTAAGCCAAGTGAACAGTAGAGTATATGGACTGTGTGAACAAATACATCATTGTTTGCCACTCACACACCAGCCATACACATACAGTCCCAATTCTCAGTGTAGTCTGAATTCTCACCTTGGCACAGGACATGTCTCAGTCTGCCCTTACAAACACATTCAGCCAATAGATCAGCAGAAACTGGAGCAGCATGCACAGTCAGAAAAAGAAAAAGCCATAACACTTACATCTACCCCCTCCATACACAGCCCAAATAACATGTACATATGACATGTGTACAAAATCCTGACAGCCTGTTAACAATGGCCAGACATACACAGGCCTCTCACAAGTACAGTTCACCTCAGAATGTACAGGCACAGGACTCATATCTATGGACTCTTCTCGGACATGTCTGTGGGTCTACTACATCACTGGGATGGTAGCAGGAATGAAGACAAGAAATAATGATATTAAATACATCTGAGCCTCATTGACATCTGGACAAAGTCTGACATCATTTGGGGACAGAGGCACAAACACAGGGGTAGATTGGACATATTTCTGTCAAACATTGAGACAGTTTCAGATGTTACTGGGTTTGTTGTAACATATCCTTTATGAGGAATATGAAGTCAGTAATACCAGTAGATGTGAGTATTTACTGACTGCATTCCCCAGGGTCCACTAATGATTTACCAAGGACACCAACTGTCTGGGGAACAGACAAAACAAAACAGTCAAACATATGGCTAGTATGTGGACAGCATGTCAGTGGAGAGGTATGTCAAAGACATATCACAGACAGTTATGAAGTCACTCACTAAATGCATGTCCACACAAACCCTGACAATCTATAAATCCACCATGTGTATAACAGCACTGATGACATAGAATCTGTTCACAATTTTGGAGATATGTCCCACATGTTGTTGGGCTGTCTCCACATGTCCTGTCCTGTGACATATTGCCACCTACTTTATGTGAAACTCTAGCCCACCACCTCTGTAATGTCCCTCACACAGGCAAGGAAAAGGGTCAAGGCCCACATTAAGGAGTGTCCCATATGTTGGAATTAGCACAGTGTCCAATCCCACAGCTCAATACCATGTGGGCACCTACATAGTTGTATGGCCTTAGCAATACCTGACATCTGCACATCTGTACAGAGAACAGACAGAAAGTATATAGCCAACAGGTTATGCATTAGGATGAATGTTTTGAAGGACAGAAGTCTGAAACTGAAAGGTGTGTTATTACTAAATGATAGCAGTCCTCAATGACATGCCAAAAAACATAGTAGTCTACAGTTAATATCATAATATCATATCAATAACCAAAAGGAGATACATAAAAACACCAAAAACAAGATAGGACTCAGAGTCCCAGCTTTGCATGCAGGGTGTATGGTTCAAGTACTACAATCTGCAATCTACTTTTACTTGGAAAAGCACTGTCAAAAATACTAATTTAATAATACAATATGTGTTAAACTATTTTTGTCAACCAGTGCACTGTAGCTGGTGTAACATGCAATTGTGACTGCATATAACCTGGGATACTACCCATTTATAAAACAAAAAAAAATAAGATTGTGGTAATACCCATATATACCCGTGTCCCATACAGTATAGCCACACCCCTTGCTACTGTAATGACAGCACATAGAAGCATGTTATGTACAGGAAATTAAATACACTTATTAAAGATGTCATTACCCTGCTAATTTATCAGACTGGAATGTGATCAATGGTTAACAGGGATGAGCGATGCTTAGCAGGTTTAAGCATTGCTTAAATGTAAATGCTAAGCAGATTTGTGCACTGGTAAGCAAAACCTACACATTGTAAGTGCCTATTCATTTAACCATACATTAGCACCGCTTACCGTTGAGCAAACCTGCACAAACATGCTTAAAGCTGCTCAGAACTGTCTTAATCCCTCTGTAAGGAACAGTCCATTTTCTGCCTATTTGTATGGTTTTAAAATATTTTGTCAAACCTACTCTACTTTACAGCCAGTTTACAATAGGGAAGAGACATTGTGAAATTAGGATGGATTGGTATCTACAAATATATATATATATATATATATATATATATATATATATATATATATATATATATATATATATATATATATATATATATATATATATATATATATACATATACATAGAGAGAGAGAGATGTATGGAGCTACATATATGTGTATAACAATATATAGATATATTGCCAATAAATACTGAAGTGTGCATGAGTATATACATGTATATATATATATATATATATATATATATATATATATATATATATATATATATATATATGGGTCTAGGACAGTCTACCGAAAGACTGTTTCACTGAAAGTGAAACTGGCTGTCACAGTTTCGGAAAAGCACTTTTTAAAGAAAATAGTGCTTTCGCAAAACTTTCATAAAAGTACAGGGAATCGGGGGAAGTGGTAGTGGGTGAGATCGAACTACAGTGGGGATAAGGGAATATTCCCTTTTCCCTACTGTAGTGCGATCTTGGAGTGAGAATATAAAAGTAGGGGGGATGTGCAGGGGGCGAAGTCCCCTGCATAAACAAGGTTTGTGTGTTTTTTTTTTGTTTGTGTGTGTGTGTGTGTGTGTGTGTGTGTGTGTGTGTGTGTGTGTGTGTGTGTGTGTGTGTGTGTGTGTGTGTGTGTGTTTTACCTTCCATTTACCGAAACTGCTTTTTTGGTGAAAGCAGTTTCGCAAACGTGTCGTAGGGTTGGATTCGGACAGTTGATCTTTCAATCAGCTGTCCTATATCCATATAGATATAGATATATATATATATATATATATATATATATATATATATATATATATATATATATATATATATATATTTATATATATATATATATATATATATATATATGCATATATATATATATATATATATATATATATATATATATATATATATATATATATATATATATAGATAGATAGATATATGTATATATATATATATATATATATATATATATATATATGCATCTTCTTCTTCTTTTGGCTTTTCCTGGTTAGGGTTCACCACAGCAGATCACATGCCCACTATTGATTGGGAGTGGAGTTTTACTGTATCGAGTTGCCAGCCCGGCACCCAACCTTCCACAGAAGGCACACACACTCACACCTAGGGCCAATTTAGAGTGTCCAATCTACCTACAGCATGTCTTTGGGATGTGGGAGGAAACCGAAGCACCCCGAGGAAACCCACATGACCACAGGGAGGACATGCAGACTCCAAACAGTAGGCACCCTAGCCGAGGATCGAACCAGTGAACCTCTTTCTGTGAAGTTCTCAAAATATATATATATATGCATACATGTCCCAAATGCCCATACAAACATATGCTGCTGATAGACCACCCATAACTGGGGCAGCATGCACAGCTGGATACAAAGGGACCCATGACACTCACATCTGCCCCCCCCCCCACAGTCCATATAAATAAGTGAACAGTACACTGCTACAAAATCATGATAGGCCATACACAATGGCCAGACATGCAACAACCTCTTAGAAAAACAACTAAAATGACTGAATATAGTAAAGAGGAATACAACCAGCTAGTAATTCTCAAAATGTCATACAACTATTCATATGCCTCATCCTTAGCCTCTGTCACATCTGTCTTTTCCATGCACCTCATCTCCTCACACTCCTGTCTACTTTCCTCATCTCTCTGACAGTCTCACTCCTTCTTCCCCATCCTCTTTCTCTGTTTGCTGTCTTGTACTTCCTCAGTCCACTACTAGGTTTCCTTGTACTACTTCCTCCATCCACATGTCACACCAAGCACCTTTCTAGCCATCTCCCTTAGTAGCTCTGCTGTACTTAACCAGATATGTGGCAAATTGGCAGTGCCACCCAGTGTCTGTCTTAACTCTTCCTTAAACTCTACCTCATGATCACCCTTTTCCAATTCACACCATGTGATCCTTGCTGCTGAACTCACATGCCCCCTCTTCTTAATCACCAACATCATCCTGCAGATCAACATTCTATGCTGCCTAAATACACTTTCCTCTTCACCACTTTACAGTCCCCAATCACCTTCAAACTGGCCCTCCTACATTTGATATATTCCACCTGTGTGCATCTTACTGCAGTCTTGTAACTCTCCCTATGCTCCTCCCTCGTGTTCTAGTACATATTCACCACAGCCATGTCCATCTGTTTTGCAAACCCCACTACCATTTCACCATCTGCATTCCTTTTAACACCATGCATACCCATCACTTCCACAGACCCTCTGTTCCCTTCACCAACATGCCTATTGACATCTTCTGCAATGACCACTCTCTCACTCTTGGGTACAGTCATCACCACATCATACAAATTACTTCACATTTCACTTTCTCATCTATCACACAACCAAGTTGTGTAGCATATGTGCCCCCACCAACATTGGGGCACACAGTCCAGTACAACATCAGGGTACAGAGGCCAACATGCTGGAGGTGGTTGGCACCCACACAATGGACAGGGAATGTTCAGGGAAAGGCCCAGTGGGGATTAGTAAACTAATATGTATATGTGTTGTATCTACATCCATGTAGTAGGTCCAATTGCTGTTGAGGATGGGGTTTTCTAATGCACAGAGGTGCACATCTATGGTGAGGACAGAAAATTGTGTATTATTGAGGTTTGTACTGTAAATGTGCAGTCATGCTGCATCCATCCTGTACCAAGGCCACATGTGAGTCTGCTGACAATACCTCCCTCCCACAACTACCTAGGACCCTCTGGTCTGCATATGGGACAGCAGCCTGAAACTGGTGAGTATGACATTGTTCTGTTGTGGCTGGCAATACCACAGGCATGTGAAGGGCATGCAATTTGCCATGCACACAACTATCAGTAATAGCTATATTACTTTATGTAAAAGCTATATTACTTTATGTGCATGTTCACTTGTGCTGGTGTTAACTGCATTGCATCACAGCGGTCACCACCGGGGCCTATCTGAGGTGAATTTAACATTCCTCTAGCATACTTCACAACTTGTCAGTGCCAAGACATCTGGACAGAGGCCAGCAAAATGGGCTGGACAAATGGCCTAAGGTAGGGACATGTGTGACACATTACTGGTATACAGTGTATATAAATTGTGTACACACCCCTGTTAAGATGCAAGGTGTTTCTGATACACAAAAATGAGGACCCCAGTATGTCAGTCCACACCTCTTCCAACCTTTAATGTGACCCATAACATAAACAGTTCACTTGTAAAACCAAACATCTGGACTCATGTATTGCACCTACAAGGCTGGCCACCTGAGAGAGTGGCAGATGTCATATCAGCAGGATGTTTCAGTCAGGTATGATATATGATGCTGCCATATATGTCAGTACACTCACTGTGGCCTTTTTGGCTAAAATATCACATACATGGGCATTGTTAAGACACACAGACCACTTCCAACTACATAAAGGTTGCAAACATCTGGATATTCCAGACACATCTGTACAGAAAACTGTACACTGGTTTGACTTGCTGCATGTGAGGCAGATGCTGTTACCACACTATATAAAGTAATGGCAGTGGGAGGTGGTCAACAGCCATGCATGGTACACACATCAACATGGCATAAGTTACACAAGATATGATCCTCACACACACAAACAGTTGACAGCATTGGGATTAGAACTCCTGCCTCTCTAGTTATTTTTACTATAGTGCTACACAGTTTTCAGATGTGCCACAGCACTTATACATTTTCACCTAGTCCTTCTAAGGTGGATGACATCAACAGGACTACTAAATTGGAGTGAGGGGGAGTGTAAAGCATAGTACACATGTCAAAAATGATATAACCCACACACTACATGATTCTCACACAAACACTCACACATCCAAACAGTTGTTAATAGTGAGATTTGAATTCCTGCCTAACTAGTTATTTCTATTACAGTGATATGCAGTTATCAGACGTGCTACAGGGATTACACATTTTCAATTAGTCCAAAGGTACTTCTAAGGTGGATGACATCAACAGGACTACTAAGTTGGAGTGAGGGGAAGTATAAAGGGTGGTACAGAAGTCAAAAAAGGTATAACCAAGACACTGCATGATTCTCACACAAACACACATCCAAACAGTTGCCAGTAGTTAGATTAGAACTCCTGCCTATCTAGTTATTTCTACATTAATGCTACACAGTTATCAGATGCCCCACAGAGGTTATACATTTTCACCTAGCCCAAAGGTACTTCTAAGGTGGATGACATCAACAGGACTACTAAATTGGAGTGAGGGGAAGGGTAAAGGGTAGTACACAGGTCAAAAATGGTATAACCCATACACTACATGGTTCTCACACAAACACATACATCCAAACAATTGCCAGTAGTGAGATTAGATCTCCTGCCTATCTAGTTGTTTCTGCTGTAGTGCTATACAGTTATCAGACATGCCACAGAAGTTATACACTTTCACCTAGTCCAAAGGTACTTCTAAGATGGATGACATCAACAGGACTACTAGATTGGGGCAAGGGGAAGTGTAAAGGGTAGTCCACAAGTTGAAAATGGTATAAGTCAGACAGTACATCATTCACACACACACACACACATGCATGCACACACACACACAGACATGCATACACGCACACACGCAAACACACACACACACACACACACACACACACACACACACACACACACACACACACACACACACAAAACACACTCACACACTTGTCATTATTAAGAATAGAACTCCTGCCTATCTAGCTATCTCTACTATAGTGTTATGCAGTTATCACACGTGCTACAGAGCTTACTGAATCTTTAAATGGCCAAAGCTGATGATAACTGCACAGCTGAGGTAAAGTATGACATCAACAGGACTACTAGATTGGGGCGAGGGGAAGTGTAAAGGGTAGTCCACAAGTTGAAAATGGTATAAGTCAGACAGTACATGATTCACAGACACACACACACACACACACACACACACACACACACACACACACAAACACACACATATAAAGGTGGCAGAAAGCCTGCCTTCAGTTTCACCCTTACATCATGCTAGATCTTTCTATCTTGCACTTCAAATAGCATTATAACTTGGCCCTTCATCCGGTTATTGTATCAGTAAGTGTGGCACATCTTTGAGCCGTCAGCAGTACTCGTTCATCACAGAAGTAGCCCCAGTACTTACTAGTTATGTTCACCCCTCCTTGCATGATTGAAGTCCAGTTTTCTGTGCTTTCACCCATTAACCTGGTGCACTTGTCCATTCTGATGCACTGTTACAACTGCCTCGTGTACACAAATAACCCTCCCCTCTAAACTCCAAACACTTAGACTTGTGAGAGTTACCCGTATATCACCCAATGTGGACATATATACTTTCCATCAAAGACTGGACTAGCAGGTCAAGAGGATAAGATCAACAGCTGCACCACACCATGTGGAACATATAGCTCACCATGACATCCACTTCGACAGCCATGATATATAGTGAAAAGCCACACACCCACCTTCACAGAGACACTCAATGGCCATTTACCCAAACATCACAGACCAGTAAGACACACACCCACTCAGACACCATGACATAGCACATGCCAATGGACACATATTTCACCTACACAGTGTGCCCCTCAACATAAGTTCCTAAGGCTAACCACCTTGCACAATACAGTGACCATGGGTAACTCAATACTGAGGGACACATATATCCCACTGAATAAGTTGAATATGGAGCAGGTAACAGCCAAATATCTATCATATGCCAGCATCCAACACATGACACAGCCAGTCATGGCACTCCACAACAACTCTGAGTATCATTCTGTATCCATGTGGGTGTGAATGACCTGGGACACACCTCCCTGGACTACATGACAAAAGACATGGTTGAACCCTCTGATTATGTGGTCCAGGCAGATTTGACAGTAACCCTGAGCAGTATACTGCTGTCACCCAGAATGATGTTGCGGTACTATCAACAGATGATTGACTGCAGCATTGGCTTACATGTTTTGTGTCATTTTCAGGGGATCCAGTATCTTTCTGCTTGGGATAATATGGTTGACAGACCTCAATGACTTGCCACAGATGTCCTACATCTGTCAGCCCTGGGTTTAAAGGTACTGGCTAAGTGTCCTGCCACCCCTATAATGCCTTACTAGGCAGTGTTCCAAATGTAACTACCACCATAACAGCTTGACATGTATGGGTCTTAGGGTCATGCTGCTCAACAGTAGACATCTAACTGTCAGCATGTAGTCACTCAAAGCAGTCATCGGATTAGAGGCCATAAACATTTCTGCTGTAATGGAGAGGTGGTTCACAGCAGCAGACAACAGCCTTGCAGTAACAGGCTATAACACATTCCACAGCTGTCAGCCCCCAACCATGGACCACAACACACCTCCACAGGTGGTGTTGTCTCCATATTCATTATGGCTAGTAAAACCTCCAGACTAGTATCCCAGCATTATGCATCGGTGATACTTCCGGTACAACTGGCTTGCAGTAATAGTGCAATCCAGATCATAGCCTGCTATGGGTCTATGTTGCTAGACTTTCAATGCACATTCTTCAACACCCTGCCATCTATGAAGGTTCAACACAACAATGACATAGTAGGAGACTTCAACTACCCCTCCATCACCTGGGGAAAGTAGCCAAGTACTAGTACAGTGGCCCAACACTTAATGGAATTTATCATTTCCAATGCCCTGGGACCGGCTCATACTGTCCTCCAGTAGGGGATATAACAACCTTGACCTGTGTTGACTACTTAAATATGGGACTGCTGCTCATCCACAGTTGCCAATCCCTACCTGGTGAGATCCACACAGGCTGTAATCAACATGGAACTGAGCATGTCAGCTACACCCCCCACAAAGGTAGGTAACCACCTTGCAAAACCTCTCCAAAGCTGACTTTGCCATATAAACAGGGGTGGATGACTTCACTGTTTCCATGGCAATGGGAAATAGCTGCATGAAGTATGACAGTGGCAAACTCCAGGTCAGACTGGCAAGCACTCACAAATGGAGTCCTACAGCTATCAGTACTGGATAGTGTCCTGTCCAGCATCTACTTCTTAGGAGTCCAGCCCAACACAGGGGAACTCTGACTGACAAAGTTCTCAGAGAACTGCAAGCTGGGATCTACAATTAACTCCACAAGTGATGCACACATCTCACAGAAAGGCCTCACTGAGACCACTAAGTGGTGTGGAAACCATGCCCAGAAGCTTGACACCACAATATGCATCATCATCCCCCTTGGTAAAACACTCAGTTCCCAGTAAGTACCACACTGATGGGAGCCCAATCAACGCTGTATGCATTATAATAGATCTGGGGACGCAGGTTGGCAGCAGTATCTTCTTCAAGCACCACACTGCCACTGTGGTCAGGAAGTCCTTCTATATGGCACATTGCATTACCAAGGGTGTTGCATCCAGGAAGACAGATGTAATGATCTCTGTCTACTATTTTCTCATTAGACCACTCCTCAAGTATTATGGCCCATTTGCCATGTACCTCACTAGACACCTGCTACAGCTGGGGAAGCCACAGAAGCAACTCACAGAGGGGTTCCTAGGCATTTAACACACATCCTACACAGACAGACTCAGCAGACCCAAGCTAATCTCTGTGTCATATCACCTAATTAGCAGCTATCTGTGCTTGACTTACAAAGTCAAGTCTGACCCAGCTGGTTTACTAATGCTCCATATAAATCCATACACACCACACACTGTAGAGACCTCTACCTCAGTACCACAATCACCACAACATGCTGGTGGGACAGGTCCCTCACCAAGAGACTGCACATGTCCTAGAATACACTTCCCATACATGTCATGCAGGGCACCTAGCTGACTCTGTTCCAGAGAAACTTGATGAGTGGATGGGTAATAGAGAGTTCAACCCAAAGATCACTGCAGTGGCTATACTTGATACAGGCACTGAGACGTAACATCAGGTGGCACAAAGGCAGGGCCCTTATATTAACTAGGCTTGTTAAGGGTCCTGGGTCATTACCTACTACACACCTGTGAACCTATAAAGGGAATGACATCAGCAACACTGATAAAGTTGTGCAGTGGGTGTTTAACCTATCAAAATACTTTGTCCTATAAACAGGCACACATACACTTGCCAGATCTGAGAGTAGAGCCCCTATCTAACTAGTGATTTGCCTCATAGTGATACACAGTTACCACATGTGCTACAGAGCTTACTGGGAGTAGAGTTGTCCAAAGGTACTGATAAGGGGAATGACATCAGCAGGACTGATAAAGTAGGGCAGTGGGTGGGAAATATATCAAAATATTTCTACTGACATACATATCTGCACACACATTTGCCGGAAGAGTAGAACCCCTGCCAAACTAGTCATTTGTACTATAGTGTTAAGCATTTTTCACACACACAACTGAACTTATAGGGCTGACAACTGGCCAAGGTTGCTGATAAGGGACTGACATCATCTGGACTGATAAAGTGGGGCAGTGTGAAGTGTTGTGGGTGGGAATGGCATAAAACTTTTTCACCTATAAACAAACACACAGCTCACTCAGTCTTGCACACACAACTGTCACAAACTTCTGCATTTTCCAGGACTGAGATAAGAACTTTTACCTAACTATTTGTACTATCGTGTCATGCAGTTATCACATGCACCACAAATCTTATAGGGTTGAGGCCTGATGGGAGGCACATCTAAGATGACTAATATCTGCAGGACTGCAAAAGTGGGGAAAGGGGAGGTGTACTAGGTTTGAATGGATACAGAAGCTTTTAGTTGTGAACATGCACACACACACACTTTTACATTTGCCAGGACTGAGATTAGAACTCCTACTTAACTAGTTATTTGTCTTGTTATGCAGTTATTGCGTGCACCATGGAGATTATGGGGGTTAGGGTTAACAAAAGTGACTTCTATGGTGACAGATATCTTCAGGACTGCTAAGATGGTGGAGCAATGGAAAATGCAGTGGGTGGGGAAGGCCTGTCCATTCCTATATCCTACTGACATTTCTCTAAGTGTATGAGCATGCCCAGTGTGCTCTTCTATAGTACATGTGGGGCTCCATTCCAGGGATAGTTGTACTCCAGTCCGGTTTGTTTTGTGCTACAGCCATACCTGTCAACCTGTTGGTGCGGGATATCTGGAGATTGCCTGTCAAACTATGGGGACAATGGGCCATACAATTATTGTGACAATTTCTCTCAGTAATGTATGGGTTGTGAGGGTTACAGGGCTGGTTTTAGCAGACATCTGTCATATATCCCATTTGACACTGTCATGTATTGTTTCACTACCTGGTGATATACCTCCTCAGATCATCACAGTGATTTACCAGAGAAATACAGGATGGATGATGCACACACAAGGTTTATGGGCCACATGATATGCATTCTTGCACTATCCAACCTGTTGAGGTGTGTTCTACAAGCAATTGACTGCTGGTGCTGTGGAAATTGTCCAGCACCTTGGTGATATATTACAATGGTGGAATCTATGTGCATTTATGTACTGGACTGGTCTGATTTCAAGTCCACAGTTGGGTAATATAAATCAGACAGGATCAGGGTGACAGGCAGACTCCAGATATATTTGTACAGGATAGTATATACGGGGTATGTGTGTGCTGGGCAGATATGTTTGGCTATAGATACCAGTACTTTGCATTGGGCTCTCCACAATGGTTGACTGCCCTTGGAGGGTCCTGTGTGTGTCAAACTGTTTGACCAGCCTGTAGGTGTGTGTTTGTCACGCATATATGTATGGCCCACCTCATTTTGCTTGTATGTTGGGGTCAGGATGTTGCATAGGATGAGTGATCAGGGAGGGGTGTATTACTCTCCAGGATTGTGGCCCAGGGTTATGTGGGTGCAGACATGTCACCATGTTCCAGGGTTAGGCCTGCCTCCACTGGGTGCATTCCCATGTTTAAACTCTTAGCCCTGCCTGTCAACTCTACAGAGTATCACAGAATGTCCACATCCATGACTCAAATATCTTGTTGGTTACCTAAACAAGTGTGGTTTTCTAGCAAAAGTGTTTTGCAAGTAACTCAGGGTTGAAGTCAGATATTACAGACAGTTGACATTGCAGTTTTAGACTTCGTACCCATCAGGCATTCCATGCTCTTACAAATCATTCCATCAACTTTATAACATTATTAGAGCAGTATTTCACATGTGTCCTTCTCTTTGGACCTTCATCACCCCATTATTCATGGCTTTGTTCCAATTTCTGGTTCCCTGAGGCAGGCAGGTTTGCCCCTTCACAATTGTCAGCATAGCCTTTCTTTGCATTTTGTGGACTGTGTTATGTTGGTGTTGTGGACCCATGACACTCTCTAAAGGGCACTGTGGGTGAGGCATAGGTATTTGCCAGAGCCCTGTAGGTCAGGTGTGACAGATACTGGCCATCTGTAGCAGGGCAGTCCATTCTGATGATCATATGTTCCCAGGCTGCTGGCAGGAGACACCCCCTGGGATGGCACCAGTACATTGACTGTGGGTGTTACTGACAATTGCTTTCTGTTACTACTGTGCCATCAGTCTGTGTGACAGCTAAATGCTGTTTAATTCTAGGAACATGTTATTGCATTACTATGCGACTATGGGGTGGGTGACACAACTGTACACGTTACACATCTGCACAGACTGTGCTGATATTTGCTTAACATTTTGGTCCAATGTAGCATGGTGGTGTGCCTTATCTTTCAGACTACAGGCATAGCAGTATCAACCACAGGTCAGATTGTTCTGGCATAGACATTTGTAGTTTCAGACTTTTCACCTTTCAAAGCCATACTGCCACTACCATACCTGCTGTGATATCACTGTGTAAAAGTCTGTGGGTGGGGATTTCATGGTTGTCACCATGTGGAGGCCTTTGCCAGGCATTTCTGTATGGTTGTCTACAGCTGATCTGCTGTGTGGGGATGGTGGTGGATATGGGACCCCCCACATTGACATCCCTGCATGTGACCTATGACCCCCTCAGTTATTTGTCTCACCACATATACTGCAGTGGTATTTGTTGAGTAGGGTGGTACTACATGGTGGGTGTAGGGCAGTACTGGGAATACACATCCTGCTGTCCCACATATCTGTCAGTAGTCTGCTGCTATCCCAGTTAGCCACTGCACTCCCTTACATGCTTGATCAATGCCATAGATATGCTATCAGAAAAGTCCACCCATTATTTTAATTTGTTACAGAGACTGGCTTACCTTGTGCCTGCAGCTGTTATGAGGGTGGTGCTTGAGGGCTGACTATGTTGGATGTACACAATACACTGCCTATACATGGTCAGGTATAGGTGGTGTGATGTTTGGGATCCATTTTACTCTATGTCCGAGTCAGAGAGAGATCAGTCCCTGGGGCCCTACAGTGTCAGTGTATGTGCTATGCATTGCCTCTTTGCCAAGGCCAGGACATACTGGGCACACCTCCATCTATCTACAGGGGTAAGCTCAGGATGTTCCTACTCCGAGTTACTTTGTGCCTGTGGAGGCCTTGGCAATAGTGGGGGGCTGTGTGGCCCTTCCCCATTTTGTTCCTGCTGCAGCTGTTTCTGCAGGATCATATTGTGTAGCATGCCTCATACTATGACCATGTGTGCACATGTACACATGTGGCTGGAGAGTACTGCAAGGCTGCACCAGATATGTCAAGGCAGTGGAACCGTGACTTGAGCATCCCAAACCCATGCTCTATTATGATCCTGGTTTGTGCGTGTGCCTCATTATGACATTCTTGTGTGGCTGTGTGTGCATTTCTGATTGGTGTCATCATCCATGGCTCCAGTGTATAGCCAGCATCCCCCACTAAATGGCCATACAGGATGTCCCCCTGGCAAACCACTGATACAGATGTGAGGAATGCCAGATGTGGGAGTAGTGATAGCTTCCAGATTAGCCAGCACACACATTCATGATAATGCCCTGGGCATCACACACAACCTGGCAGTTGATGGAGTGGAACCCCTTGTGGTTTATGTAGACCCTTACCCCAGTCACCAGGTGGTGCTTTGATGTGGATGTGCATGCAGTCTATGGCACCAGTACCTCCAGGTAGCCTGCTACATGGTGGAAGAGACGTATATTGCCAGTCAGCTCCTCACGGGTGCTGGGCAATTTAATGTGCTCCACGGCATGTGTTCACATGGCATCCAGGAACTGCTGGATTATCCTGGATGCAGATGCCTGTGAGACCCCCATGATATCACCAGTTGCTCCTTGGAAAGTACCTGTAGCTAGTATTCTTAGAGCTACACATACCCACATACCTTGGTACTCACTGGGATCAGTTCCCCTCTTGTATGTTCTGGATGTGAGGCGAGGCCGGCACAGTTCCACAATTTGCTGCAGTATGTTCGTGTCCACTCTGTAGTGCTCTACTATCTCCAGATCATGTAGCCCCTAGTAAGTTACCCTGGGCCTGAACACTCTTCTCCTCCTCCTCATACATCTGGGCCAGTTTTCCTCATTGACCTCTTCACCACCCTCAGCCTCTTGCACATACTGATGTATGAGAGCGACAGCAGCCCCTAACATTTTGTTAGTTTTGTCAGGTAAAATTTCCCTATCTGTGTACACTGATGGTGTAGAGTTTGTGGAAAAAAAACATACTAAAAGGTGTTTGCATAGTTTATAATGGTGTGTTGCAGATGCTGCCTGTATGATTGGCTGAGTATGATACATTCCTCCTGCCAGCTCTATTACTTGTATTTGAGTGCCTCTATTCTGCTATTTCCCTTTTTTCTTGTTCCACGTGCCATTTGCTGTTTTTTTTTTTTTTTGTGGTTTAAATCCCAGTTCGCACTGCACACACCTGTTTAGGCAAGGTAAACAAAGCTATACAGCCTTGGACATACCCCCTTGCTTACATATACACAGTGCTGCCATTTCTTGTGTTTTTTTATTTTTCTGGTTTAAGTCCCAGTGCGCACCGTGCAAACCCGTTCAATGAGTGTAAACACTGCTAAAAAAGAAATTGCCCTTCCCTGGCCATGAATATACTTAGCTAAGCACAGCTAAGCTAAGTCAGATACTCCCCCACATAGCTATGCACAAGCTTGGGCAACAGAGCTCCAATGTGCTTACAGCAAGCATGACACATCCCCTTTTAACATCATTTACTTCTCATGCTTATACGGCAGTTTTAGAGTGCCTACATGATTAGGTGCAGTCTGACACTTAGAAGAAATTTATGATTTAGTAAGATTTCCCTCATTTGCATACCCCACTGTTACTGCACTCACATGGAGCCTTTCCCCTTAGCAATCACTGTTCTATGGTATTGTTTTCATTCTGCATGCCATTGACTATAATGGAAAAAATGCAGATTTCCCTGAAATTGCTTTTTCACATTTTTTTTTATTTTCGGCACAATCCCATTTGCACCCCACTGTCCTATGTCCTATGCTTAAACGTCTGAGATTGGCAAAAAAAGTAAAAGTTTTATTTTTAAAATGTAAGCTATTTTTCACGCCAATGGCCATATATTTGGTCATTGGCATGTCTACTAAATATAATTCATGATTTCTTTCGAGCTTTCATGGCTCCGTTTTGTTTGTTTGTGTCTTTCGGCTTTTCCTGGTAAAGGGTCACCACAGTGGAACTCCGGTCCGCTAATGATTGGTGGTTGATTTTTACATGTCAAGTTACCAGCCCTGACACAACCTTCAACGATTTACGCATGTCTCCACGCAGAAGACGCTCTAGCTGAAAATTGAACCAGACATCATCTTACTGAGAGGCAACAACGCTACCGCAGCACCACCACCGTGGATCCCATGGCTCCATTTTGTAATTTGCAAAAATGTAACATAAGTGGCAAAGTTTTATAAATTAGTAAATCACTATATGAAAAAATATATGAAATTAAACATAAATGGTTGGATTGGGGAAGATGTGAACATAGATTGTGGAATAAAACAAGGATGTCATGCTAGCAGTGTAATAATTCATTAGTCATGAATATAGTAGCGATAGAAATACATAAAATGACAAGTAAAGAAAAAATAAGTATTATATTAAAGAAAATTGGCTTAAGTATAATTAAAGAGAAAACAAAGGTTTTGGTAATGAAGGAGTAATAAGAGGTGTAGAATGTAATGAAAAGTGTATAGCTATATTGGAGACCGTATTTGGTAGAAGTGTATATTTATAAAGTATTAAATGGAGTTATGAAAGATGAAGATGTGGAAAGTATCACATATAATTCCCCTCCACAAAGGTAGCTGCTTACACCCATGCAGGCGCACTCGCCTATGCTTACTATGTGTTACATATGTTTACTGATGCTTATTTGTGTTTACTTGTGCCTTATTCATTATGACAGTACCACTTTGATTGAAGGGATATGGTTAATAGTCCCATGTGATACACACAGTCACTTTTACATGTTTAAATGTCGGCTTTACAGCAGAGCGATATTCATTCCACAAGGAAAATTATATGTGCTATAGTCAGACTTGAAGAATGCTTGTTTGTTAGGCGGATGCTCTAACCACTACACTATTGGTGTTCTGCTTTATTCATATGTATACCCATGGTTCATATTTACCCGAACACAACCCTCAATATTTCACTAAAACAGCAGGCATCCATTTTCCTGTTGTGAAACTGCACCACTACACATGCGCCATTCCCTACTGCTCTGGACCCTTGCCGCATGTTGGTTCACTCAAAGTATATTCAGATCTCCAAAGCCTATAGTCCTGGCACATAGGTGTATTTGATTGTCAGGGTGTTCATGTGGTCATCCTGGTTTAGGCTTGTCTGACTGGGGACCGGGACTGCCCTATACCTAGTTGAAAGTCAGACTTAGCACAGGGACATTGTTAGTTCCACTTTTAGCGTCCTACCTGTGGTTGGGGATGCAGAGGTGTGCTCACCTCTGGCCAACTTGATATAACAGCTCTAAATATTATGTGGAGTTCT
Source organism: Protopterus annectens (assembly GCF_019279795.1). NCBI lineage: Eukaryota > Metazoa > Chordata > Ceratodontiformes > Protopteridae > Protopterus > Protopterus annectens. Next base: position 721,970,302 of record NC_056746.1, on the reverse strand, counting down.
GCTGCTGTTTCCCTTCATATTCATTATGACTGCTATATTGTGACCATGTTCATTCTTCATATATATACATATATATATATATATATATATATATATATATATATATATATATATATATATATATATATATATATATATCGGTCTGTACATACACATGCATATACACCTACATGCTTATTTACATACCATTGAATCACCACCACTTACCGTCGCGCATACATGCTTACATACCCGCTTACGTTCTAGGGTTGCCACCTTTTCAAATGGCCAAAGTGGGGTATTTTCGGGACACACATCAGATTTTATGGCCGACACATACCCATGGTCAGTACAAAGGTTAGAACTTTACTTATTTGCCTAAATGAAAGCTTATTCTTGTAGCAGTTTAGTTGCTTATTCTGTTTCTTGTAACATTTAAGTATTTTACATACAGAAAGAGCTATTTTATGCAACTGTTACATGAAATATGGGACATAATTATTTCCTTCAATCTCAGGACATTTGCCATTGTATTATTTTTGGTCAGGACACAACATAAAACAATTATTTTGTATCTGAAACACCTAAATGTTATAAGAAACAGTATAAGCAACTATAATGCTACAAGAATAACCTTTTATTTAGGCAAAACAGTGAAGTACTCTCCTTTCTACTGGCTGTGGGTATGTGTTGCCCTGCAAAATCTGACATCTCTACATAAAGGTCCTATAGGGTTGCCACCTTTTCAAATGGCCAAAGTGGGACATGTTCTGTAGAAATGTCAGACTTTCTAGGACAAAACATACCCACAGCCGTGCATAGTACAGAATTATACTTACTTGCACAAATAAAAGATTATTCGAGTAATATTTGAATTGCTTATGCTACTTCACATAACATATAGAAGTCTCATATATAAAATAACTGTTTTATGCAACTATTAAAGAAATGTAAAATATAATATTGTCCTGTAATCAGGACATTTGCTATGTCTTGATTATTTTCACAGGACACAGCTGCCTAAAGAGGGACTGTCCCTCACAAAGTGGGACAGGTGTTAACACTAAAGTCCCAACTTGGCCAATTGAAAAGGTGGCAAACCTATAATAGGTATGCGGTAGCATGACTCGGCCGATGGATGTGGCTCCCAAAACCCAATCACTTGTCTGTATTGAAGAGTCTCGGTTCCCATGTATCAGTCAGATGGGAGCAGATTGTATAAGGAACATGCAAATAATATGATTAATTCTCTGGACAGGCCCTTGATTCCGTACAGTCGAACGCCATGCCGTCACCTAATGGGCAGCCATTCCCGATACTGTAGTCATGTAGTCCAATGTAATAGGCATCACAAGGTAATATTGTGGTCCTCGCTCCCACCCAGGGGTGTGAGTGACAGATGCAAGCACCAATGTTGTTGCATTTGCAAGTGTGGGAGCGAGCGGGTGTAAGCAGGTTTGGCTACCAATATTTGAGTATTGCACTGGTAAAGCAATGTAGAGGCTAACCGAGTGTAAGAAGCAGTAACCAGAGGTCAGCAGTGCTTAACACAGCGCAAACCCACACATATCCACTCCCAACTGCTTTAATGTGCCTTACTCCCTCCATATCCAATGGCCTAGTTCTGCCCTGCAACCAAATAAACATCCTCTGCAAGGGTCAGAACTAGGACTCTGCACACACAGCTAATGTAAATTACCAATACGCCATGGCAGATATACAGACAATGGACAGTAACACAAACATATCATACAGCGCAGTCATTCAACAGTATAGGAATTTATCCCATCATGTAGATGTATATTTGAGTGTTTATGTCCAGCATATAGGTACATACATATATAGAGATATATCAGGAATATACCATGTGGCAACAAAGCATTACAAATGAATGAAATGGAAAACACCAGCGATGCCTGTATTATGTAGTGGTGTTGCTCTATATGATTTCAAGACTCCCTCAGACAGACATGTGTCATTCATACACGCAAATAGTTGTACATTGGCCGTATACATCACTCTGTGTATGTAATGTACATTAACACAACAGTATCTGTCCAATCATTATGTGTGAACAGTACTCTTGCAAGGTGCTGTGTGCAACATCATCATCATGATAAAGGTAAATTGGATAACCATAGAGGGACTGGTAGTGTTGTGTGTACAATGGGGTCATCCTCATCATGTGTTCCTGGATCATGTAGGAGTGATGTGCATACCAGGATCATGCACCTGAGGGACAGGAATGAGGATAACAGGAGTATGTTGTGATGCATATTACAAGGGTTACATGTGTCCAGTGGGCACATGTGTGTAATGGACAGCTATGTATAGGGCAGGTGTTGCCTAGGAGTTGATTGGCCTTATGTTTCTGTAGGTGAGGGTCGGATGTAGGGGAAGGAGTGTAGGTATGGCCGTGGAGGATAGGTAGTGTAGGATCACAGAAAAGACAGCATACAGGGTTGGTATATGACACATGAGAGGGGGATACACCCCGGATGGGGATGGGAGTTCGGCATTCACAAGCCGATGGGAACAGTGGGACGGAGGTTCCAAGCCATGGGCAACTGCCACTGCACCTAAACAGCTGCAAAGGAGGCAGTGCTGGGGGCTGTCCAGGAGGGGCAGCATCACCCTGTAAATGTGACACTCCATCCTTGAGCTGGCATATCTGGCTTTGGAACCCCTTAGCAAGCCACCAACGCAACATGTCTGGGACCACATGACAGCAGACGTGTACCTGTCTGGTCCTGCTCCCAGGGTGGACATGCTCCATCCTCAGTGGTGGTGCCACCAGAAGGTGGTGCATTACCAGTAGAGGTTGATGTCCAAGGCTGGGCCCCAGATGTGCTAGTGCCCGGTGCCATGATCAGCTGAAGTGGGACAGGAGGTTCTGCCCGGACTTCCCAACCCATTCAAACTATAGTGTTGCAGTTTAAACCCACATATGGCTTAGTGATAGACAACAGCATACAGGATTACCTACAACAGTATGCATAGATAACACCATCAACCCAACACAACAGCATACAGGATTACCTACAACAGTATGCATAGATATCACCATCAACCCAACAGAACAGATGATATACATTTGCAGAGGGAGCACAACACATGCATATATACTGCATGCCATCTGTACAATGTATAGTAGACGTGCAACTGCAGCTATGAACAGTTGCCCATTATTGGCTTGTCACTGGGAACCCCAGACAGTGTCTGTCATACCACTGTCTCATGTGACACATGTCCATTCAGGGATGCAATGGCAGTAACACATCCCTATCATCATGTACTGTCTGCATTTATCACTCTATGCATCTGCTGTGCACAGATGTGTGTTCAGTGTGTAACACAGGAAACAAATGGTTGCACACAATGTCCAGTTCACAGATGGCCCTACAGATGGGGGTCCCTCATGAACAGAGTACTGTCATGTCTGTATTATAACATGCAGTATAGCCATTACCACACACATGTTAAACAGGCAGTAGTCTCAATGTAGCATAGCTATACTTACACGCTGTAGTCATGTGTGGCACATCACCCTCTTGTATTTAGGCTATTTCCCACTTTGTAAAATGTTTGAGGTACATCCAGATATCATCTGTGATGCCATGTCAGAACACCACATCCAGGTACCACTCACAGTGACTGTCATGGCCAAATAACAACATGTTTTCCCTAGATAGTGTACTGTGTTTATCATGCGGATGGCTATGGGAACACCATCACAGCTGTACCACATGCAATCAGCTAGAGGAGGACTGCAATAGGTGCAGAGGCCATCACCTGACCATGTCCATCACTTGCAATGCACATGCTGCTGCTGTGCAGGTGTACTCCTTCACATCCACCAGAGAGTGTGTGGGTGGGACATGCAAAGTACACCAGGGAAGGGCTTGGAGACTTAACCCTAAGCATCATCTGCCACATGCCTAACAGTACAGGGGTCAAACACCTGACTGACTACTCATTACTATTACATGTGCATGACGTTACTACATGTGCCACAAAGGCGACATGTTGTTGTGCTGTAAGAACATATATGTGTGTAGGTGAGTGACATCTGCAACAGAGCTATAGTAGACATACATTAGGTGTGGCACACATGGCTGTCCACATGAATGGATGCCATTGTCACCACAACCACACTCTCTAATGGACACACATTGACACTCTTTGCCAGGGCCACAAATACACAACCTAACTACTTAGTTTGCCACACTGCAGTAATACACAGGACTACATGCATCACAGGGGATATCTGGAGGGTCTATGGGCTAGGGCATGTGAAAGTACTTGACATCTGTTGGTATGCCAACAAAGGTTATACTGAGAGTGACTGTGGTTGGAGCATCACAACCCACATGCAGACACAAGGTGCCAGTACTGGCATGCAGGTATGCATTGCTTCATGGGTGTGTAGTGGTTGGCTGTGCAAGATGGCTGTACAAGGCTGGGTGAGGGGTAATCCTTAGCATTGCATCACTCAACAATGGTGTGCAGTGCAGGGGTGTAGTGTCTGCAATGTCCCACACAGATGGGTACTGCATGATCTGGCCTGACATCCTGGTTACCGATGTGTATGGACATAGCTTTGTAATGCATGCCATGTCTGTGTTTGATAGTCCTTCACATGGACATTGCCTGGGATGTGCATGTCCTACAATATTGTACAGTGACATGTACAGGTGTACCTGGTTTGGCAGGCATAAGTTGTGTACACAGCCTGTTATCCTCAGATATGCCAATACTGGCCTGGTGTGGCGAAACCTGCTTATAGTGAGCAGGTCGACCCTGCACCTGCATTGATAGTATGATACAGGTTATCTGTGGTGACAGTGGCATGGGTTCATACAAGGCACATGTGTACAGCATTGTCTGGCCTCTGTGGATCACATCTGATGGCACCACATATGTTGCAGGCATCCAGTGTGTAACATAGCAAAGGCACAATATCTGCATATATGTGCCTATTGTACCACTGTACAGGGTGCCATGTCCTCTACAGGCCATTGCATTCACACCATGCCTACTATCTGTCATCAATGTGCATGGTACTAGCAACATAGCGGGATATCGTAGGCAAGTTTGTTTGTGCATGGCACATGGGTGCGGGACATATACTGGGTACTAGTAGGGCTGCATACTTTGTTCACCAGGCCTTTTGCCAGATGTAGGGGTATGGCTTGCCAACACAGTCCCATGACTGACTGACAGCTGTACTCCTCCTGAGATGGCTAATGTGTCATAAGACAGACACCATCTAGGAAAACTACAAAATCCGCTCCGAAACATGTCCAATGGTAAGACAATCACAGCCACCTCTACACAAGCTCTGACAGACAAACACACACTTGCTATGTCCTGTATACAAACCCCTACCTACCGTATCACACTGCAGCAATATGCTTTTAGGGCATGCGCTATGGCGAATACTGGGTTGCAACACGCCTACAGGTGTATACCTAGGTGGGTGACAACAGCAGGAATGACAAAGGTGGTCATGTTATTTGTACAGAAAGTGCAAACTCTACAAAGCACACTACTTGTCTCACACAGGCAGACACACACACACACACACACACACACACACACACACACACACACACACACTTGGCATGTCTGGAATTAGAACATTGAACTAACTACTTTAGCACACTACAGCATTACGCAGTTACAGAACACGCTACCCAGATTACTGGGGCACAGCACTCTCAGAAGTGCATTTGTAGGTGGGTGACATCATCAGCCTTGCCAAAGGTGGGTATAAGAATTGTATGGAGTGTGAGCAGTCCAAAAGCATTTTTCAGTCTTCAGGCAAATGGGGACAAACACACACACATACATACACACACACATACACACACACACACACACACACACACACACACACACACACACACACACACACACACACACATACACACACACACGCACACACGCACACAGACACACACACGCCAGTGGTGGGAACGGAACACCTGCCTATCTACAGATCACTATTACAATACTACATAGTTACAAGTTGCGCCACACAGCCTACCCATTTCACAGCTGCCATTATGACCTTTAGGAATGCGGACATCAACAGGGATGCTGGCAGTTAAGATGTACATACCTGTGAACCTGTGTGTTTAAAGTATGAATCCATCCTGACCTGGAGTATGCCCATCTGTAGAATGGATGACTACTATCACTATACAGGGTTACAATGGCCATGCCCATACACAAAGGCACATAACAGACACAAGGTGTCACTGGGCATGCTCACACACCTAATAGCACAGGGCTGTTCGGAATGCACTATGTGTCCATCCACACAAGGTTATACTGGGCATGCTCATACACTTAGTAGCACAGGGCTGTCTGGGATGCACTCTGATTATAAACACGGAAGGCCACAGTGGCCATGCTATTACAGGTAGATGCAAAGAACACATTGTAATGGGCTCTGGTGTTAGTAGTTGTCATTGTTAGCAGGAACGCTGCTCGACATATATCTCATACCGGTCTTTTACACAGCATCTGCTGCTGTCCATCACCTTAGATGTACCATCCTATACCAAGTACAGTATCACCTCTCACAGTGATGTCTTGCTAGGAGTGGAAACTGCTTGACCAACACAATGAGCCTTGCTAGAAGTGGCAACTGCTTGACCAACACAATGAGCCAAAGTCCTGCTGTAAGTACGAGGTTGTCCAGTGTTTGTCATTCTGAGATGACATGACTGACAGTAGACAGGCCTTTGACACATATCACATGCATCCATGATTCAAGAGAGTGGGGAAAATACCCAAGTCGCATCTGCCCATATAGCGCCATTTCAAGGCAAATGTCTTAAACACAGGATAACACCCTGACACCTAGAGGACAACTGCACTGTATGCTTATGCTAACCAGTGCTAGATGTGTAGTGTCCATAATCACAGCTGCTCACTGTAGATCCAACAATGGGGAGTACTGACATCTGTGCAGTAAGAAACACCTGGCTGAAGGCACTGTAGTGCACAATAGCACTACCACCATATACCTCAAAACCAGACATGTGGGCCATAACACAGATACGGACCACTCCAGATGGTGGTGTCACCACATACATAGAGGCCACTCACATGTACTGACCAGTACCCCTATGAAAGGCATCACAGATGAGTTATGTGCAGGGCACAGTGTCACATGCTGCATTCTAGGATGTAAGCCTCAGACACCACCATGCTCTTGGACCACCAACACACATCCATACATGTTGTAGGACATATAAGAGTACACCACCATGTCACCCTTGACCAGTGGACTGTACCAAGCTCTACATCAACTGTAGAGAGTACCCTTGTACTGACACAATTGCATCATGTGTTATGCAGTGCAGTGATACCACTGTATATAACCAGGTCAGCTGTACACATACCAGGGGCCCTCGGTTATTTACAGCATTAGCAGATTACTGTTGCTGTACACCAGTACACACCCTCATGTTTGAATATGACATACATGTACCTGCCTTGGGTATGTACATGCCACACACACACACACACACACACACACACACACACACACACACACACACACAAAAAAAACATAAATGTAAATAGCATAGCTGTTGTTGTCCTTTGTTCAAACAGGTGGCTACAGTCATTACACACATGCACATGGAATGTAGGTCCATGTTTGCTGAATGCTAACAGTACATAATTTGTGATATCAATGTTGACAGAGGTAACATTCCCTCTGTGCAGGTCACCCATTACACCTTTCATATCATACAACAGCCCATGTGTCATGTATGTCATTACACATGTCCACCAATTGCAATGCCTACAAACATGCCCAAATGACAGGATTGTAGGACCTACACACATGTACATGTAGTGGTGTACATTCAGATACCATGTGTGTGCAGTTTCTGATGTATGCAGGTGACGTGTATTTTAATACATCATGCAGTTGCAATGCAGCCTCAACATTGCCAACTGTATATGGTGATATGCTGAATGTATGGAAAGATGTACCTCAGGTATGGACAGATGTGTGGAAATAACTAAGTGGTGGGGCATCTTTGCAGATGAATTTCTGCTGAGGACAGCTCCTAGGAGTGTCACAAGCAGTCCTACAATAACCTGTGTAACTGGTAAGCAATCGTTTCATTAATTGAAGGACATAGCACACAACTTAGACAGTGGTCAGGGTGACACCAAAGGTAAACCACTTAACACCTGTTAACAGCTAAGACATCGTATGTGCATATATCAGCACTGTTGCCAAAGGAAGTGTCAGTACACTTTGTAACGCGTGCAATACTGCTGTAAGTCTGTCATACATATCATGAGCTAGGCAGGTCTTTGATTCACAGTACTGGCATGTGTGGTTGCGTGTGTGTCCATATATGTCAGGTATGGTGAGGAATACATCTCAGTTGTTACTCACTCTCCTGCACACTAGTGTACACATCTGTACAGAATGCAATGTAGAAAGCAGGACATAGGCAGGGGCATGTAGCTCACACATGTGAGGTATCTGTATGTGCGTGACATAGGTGTATTCAATAGTGAATGCCACAGTGTGTGTGTGTGTGTGTGTGTGTGTGTGTGTGTGTGTGTGTGTGTGTGTGTGTGTGTGTGTGTGTGTGTGTGTGTGTGTGTGTATGTATGGCTGTCTGGTTCCTGGAGTGAGGATGTATGTTACCATACTGAACTGATAAGATTCCTCCCCCATCCAGGTGATGCAATCTACTATCCGTGTTGATGTCCCAGATCTTAGGCCATACTGACTACCTGTACATGCGTATTCTCTATGGCACATCATGTAGGTGCACAGCACTGTAATGATGATTTGCACATAGGCAGGGGTCCTCACTTCAACAGTAGCAACTGTGTGTGAGTGTGTGTTACTGTGTAGGTGAATCCGTGAGTGTGTGGGTGTGTTACTGTGTCACTGAATACATATAAGTCAATACCTGAGCGTGTGGGTGCAGTTTTGTGTTGGCATCCTGTCATGGGAATGTGTATTACTGCTTCCCAATGAGGCATCACACCTTCCACTGGCCTCTACCCTTGTAATCAGCTTGACTGCTCTCTTACCTCACCAGTCCATGCAACTGTACCTGTGATGTCACGGCTGTAGCCACAGTAGCTTAATACACAGCTATCATGCTCTTGGATCAGTAGACATGTTTGGAACGTGGGACATTCTCACTGTTATGTGGCAGTTACACGGTGCATGCTGGTATATTCATACATACCTGTGACTAGTCCACATTGACATATGGGACACTGACTGCAAACACTGACATCCACTGGCATGTGCAATTAGACCTGAAGGAGGAAAGCAGAACATCATGACCAACATGCAGTTACTGTTGTTACACAAGACACATACTGTTAACAGTATGAAATGCATTGTACATCTGTAGTACATGGTATGTCTGCTGCCTGTCAACAGTACTCACCAACTGTAAACTACACTTATCTTCCTAGACTGTTCACCCTGTGCATCAGACCATATGAGCATGTCTCTGCAGTGATGGTGTGGATGTCAGGGATGTGGCACAGGCATCATCATATGCACAGGGTGATAATGTTTGCCAGAGGCCTAGGCTGCACCATTGGATGACATCATGTGTGTGGGTTAGGGCCTTTGATCTAATTGGGCATGTGTGTATGTTATGCATGTATGTGTTGCGGTGCCCTACATATGTTTCCAGTGTGTGCATGTATGTATTCACACACACACACAGTTCTGGCATGTGTCTGGCCTACACAGGGGTATTATTGACAGCTGCAGACTATACAGGCCAGGTTTTACAGTTCACAGTGTCTGGCCATGGACATGTGACCTGTGCCTGCCAGGGTTTGCATGGGCACTACCAGGTAGAAGTACAGATTGGGTACTGTCTGATGACACTTGTCCACTGGAACAATGTACCTGTTGGAATCGTCCAGGACCAAGTGCACGTGGCCTTCTGTGTTGTGGTGTGGACAGCACAGCACCAGCTGAACTGCTGCTGCTACCGCCACTATGGGAGCAGACATGTAAGGTAGCTCGTACACATAGACCTGAAACAGGTGATGTAGCAAGCCTATGTCCACGTGTCCAATGCCTCACTCCTACCAGATGTTCCAACACAGACAGCTCACACTCACAGATTGTCATGCCACAGTCAAGGACTCCAACCATGTCACCCAACCGTCTATCCAAAGCTTCAGCAATCTGCTGTTGAGCATTTACCATTGCCTGGATGTTGTTGTTTAAAGAATGGCAGCAGCCCTCTGAAGCCTCTGATCTTCTCTGCTGTTCCATTCAGCACATGCCTGTGCCTCCATTACAGCCTGAAACATGTGTTTGGTGACACCAGCTGCTGTGCTCTGTCTTGCAGGAGCATATTGGCCAGAGGTCCTCCTGTGAGCAGCACTGGCCACATGCTTGTGTGGCACACCACTAGTCAGTTGGCTGACACCAAGGTGTGCAGGCACACCTTCCATACCCCTACACTTTCCTGTTCCAAGCTACCACATGCCAACTGTCTTTCCTCTATGGCCACTGGTGATGGGGTATGTGCAGGCATGGGATCTGTGTGTGGGGATGAGGGGAATACAGGTGGAATGGCAACCAATGGCATGGATTCAGCCCCTGACAACCCTGCCTGTGCCTCAATCATACGTTCATTATCACTGCTAGAGTCTGTGGGGACACTAACATCAGATGGACTGCAGGAGGGCAACACACCTACATCACCTGTGAAGGAGAACAAGAACTGTACATTACAATCTATACAATAGACACACACACACACACACACACACACACATGCACACACACACACACATGTGATATGACAGAAGGCATGCAACATGCATGTTATACGGCAGACGGCATGCAGCGCAGAGAATAATAGTGGTAGTTATCATACATCGCTGGGTTGCACACAACAGCATGCATGTGTCATAGCAGACAGCATGCAAATTACACAATCATAGTAGTAGTTAGCATACATCCCTGTGTTACACGATGAAGACCAGCACAGGTTAACAGTACACCTGCCTGATGTGTGGCATATGACCTTGACAATCACATGTAGTATGACATGTGATCTGCTGCCGTGTGCAATGACATGCATACATGTTTAACACCATGATGTCCTGTCAAATATACAGTGGGGTAATGGTGTTCCAATGCAGAGTTGTCTGTCCGCCCTACAGATATACTGCACATTTAGCTGATGTGCATGGCCATTGCTGGGAATCATGAGGTGTCTCTATTGCTATACAGTGTGAGTTACAGACACAGTTCATAGCAATGACTGTGTTCAGATACAATACATATATACTGTGGAATGTGACCCACGTCACTGAGGTGTATACACACTAAACCATGATGTAGAATGTGTGACACAGGTCACTGAAGGGTATACAGATAACACCCCTGCACATCTGCAACCATATTGCTGCTGCCTGGCAACTATGGCCAGACATGGTGAACACGTTGGTACACCATGTCAAACATGACATATGTGTACCACACACACACACACACACACACACACACACACACACACACACACACACACACACACACACACACTCACACACACGAGGAGCAAGTATGACATTGATGTCTGACACCAACAAGGGGAATGTACTGTATCTGTGGGCTGATGTGGATACTGTACAGGTGACTGCTGTCATGTCGTGACACCCTCAAGATGTTCAACACATCTTATGTGGTGGATTGATGTCACGCCTACACAAGATGGGCACAGGCCTGTAGGATGACTAGTGTTCCACATCTGCAATATAACCATTACACAAAGGCCATAGTTGGACCATATGTAGCAATTGTATGACAGGGAGTACACACAAGCACATCACGTCTACTGTGTGTGTTGCTTCATGTCTCTGGCCATCCTCCATGGCCATGTGTGTACATGTATTGGCCAAATTATTGAGACGGGCATCTATTTCACATGTCTGTGTTGTCCCATATGACATACACCCATAGATGTCATATGCTCCATAGACGACAGAGTTTTGCAGACAAAGGGTGGTATGTTTGGTATGTGGGATATGTTTTTCAGGTTAGTTAGGCAGTGTTGCAGCCAGGCCACTAGATGTCATGGAAATGTCTAGATAGCACATCACATTGTGTGACATTCATAGCAGGGCTATGATCCACACCAGTGAATCCTGTGGACTGGTCATACTCCAGCCCACTGTGTAGTACTGTTTGTATTCCCCAAATGTGTAGTTCTGATCTGTAGTACATGTCCCTACAGTAAACAGTACCTCCACCATTGTATGCACAGCTGTCCACACATCTGGCAATGACAGTTTGTGAGGATTCATGTAGGTGATTCACATAGTTTGCAAGTGTTGCACATGGGTAGGCATTGTGATGCATTGCAGGTTGAACCTGCATATTGTGACAGGACCATACATTATGTGTACATGTGGTAGATGGCCACAGGGCAGATAGATCTGTGCATTATGATGCCTGATAAATAATAACAGTCTCACCTGCAATGGGCTGCTGTCACATCGGAATGCCAGAGTTACCTAAATAGGAGTAACACAGCAGTATGAGCATTATCCATGCCTGTATGATAGCTACAGGGTGCAATGCGCATGTTAACACATACACCAGTAAATTAGACTATACTATGGTGTATGCACATGTGTGCATACACAGAGTAGCATACTATAGTATGCGGCATGTGTGTATGCATGCCTTGCATATGATATTACATTACATATTGTACAGTGACACATGCAACTATATGGAATATAGTTGTTATAGGTGCAGTAGTGACTTCCCAGGCAACTCCAGGCTGAGTGGTTGAGAGACACCTGCCTCCACAATATCGGCTAAGGCTTGTGGATGTTGTTCTGCAGGTGTCCCCAGGTTGGCCAGTAGCTCCTTGGTACGTGTGAGTGGGGACTGGGTTGCGGGTCCACCACCTGTTGCACCTTGCTCCCTGGCGATTGCATTTGCACACTGTTTCGCCTGTCTAATGAGGTCTGTACAGTGTCTGCACACCTGCTGGCATATGCGGTTGTGGCCATCCACATCAGTAACCCTCCTGCGAAGTTCCATCCACAGGCCATCCCGCTGCTATGCATCATGTGGCACATGGCTGAATAGGATATCATGATTGTCATGTAGGTATGGGATGAGGGCCTCATCCTCCAAACGGGTATAAGGGGGTAGCCTTGCATGCAGCATACCTGGAAGACATAATGATGGAGACAGGTCACAGTAACTCACAGAGACATACAGAGCTACAGCTGAACATACATGTGTATATAAATTTATTATGATTAAATAGTTGTATTTTCAAATCTACATGACACTGACACCACTGACATGTTTGTGTCACACACATGTCACACTCAATGGTGAGTGGATATTATCACGATATATGTGTGTGTGTCACCTGATTACATTGCTCATACTCGATGTGGATGCTGTCTTGATGTGGGCATGTCTGTTTGAATGTACTGGTGTTCCTACCTATCAACACATGGCTGGATGTGTCCACATTAATGCAGTTGACCTTGATGCTGTGTATATGTCACATATAAAGACTTACACTGCCTTAAAGGACATGACCTGTGATCCTGCAGACTTGCTCATGTAAGGTTTTACATGTATGTGTTCTGCAATATACATCTACATGGCACTGTACAGCAATTCAACATCCTGCCATGTATCACCTGTGTTGCACATGTGATACACATGGGGCACTGGCTAGCCAGATGGTATTAGCAGGGATGGATATCAACTATAGCATGTACAGTCAAAGTCAACTAGTAGGCTATATGCCCTGGGCCATGTATGACTCTAGGCTGAAAGGTTACCTGGCTGTAGCTGACAGGTGGGTCTCTAGGGCCAGGTGGAGCAGTGCCACATAACTGATCCACAGAGTTAATGATACATTTACCATGTGGTCATCACACCATGTCTGAGAGGGGAGCGATGTGCAGCTTTGCTGGACAGGATTGCATACTATGGCAGGACTATGTAAAGTGTATGGGACAAGGATCTGTCCAGCATGTGGTGATCCTAGTACTAGGAAGGTGGATGTCCATGAAGTATGTGTTTGAGATCAAGATGTGTACTTGTAGCATGTCCAACATCACTGGGTTGGACATGGATTTATTCATGGTATGCATCTTGCTTCATAGTAGAGATGGGGAATGGGAAGGCTGGTGTAGGCCATCTGAACATGGCCAATACCCCTTAAAAGAAATATGTGATCTGATATAGGTCACTTGAGTGCTGTGTATGGCTGGATAATGATCTCTATATTCATGGATGGCACCCTGTCATGATTAGGGTTGCCACATATGACTACCTGACAGGTGTGGTGATGTAGCTATCACTGGAAAGACAACTGTCCAGCTGCATCCCTTACACACAGTGTCCATTATGTTGATCGCTGCCTAGGTAGTAGTTCATGGGTACAGGGTTATTAACATAGGGGTGACAATGCAATATGTAGCTGTCAGATTGTGGCTATATGTCACACACACCTCACCCACAAAGTCCCTTCTCTATGTTGTCCACAAAACTCTGCTCCTAGGTCATAGTCATTCGCATACTTCAATAGGCAGATGCCTTCTGTTTGTCTGTGTGGTATGGACTACAATGAGGGGGAATACAATGAATTAACCTTGTCTTACTGTAACTGGCACTGGTGTGATGGGCATGTATTATTCAGACACCTTCTGTAGTGTTGGTTCTGCCAGCAGTCCCGTTGCAAAACACTCCTGTGACATAGGAATGTGCATCTAGTATACCTAGTGTAGGTGGAACACAGTATGTGTGATGATGTCCTATGACCTGGCAAGGTTATGATATGCAGTGTGAAATCAATCTTACTGTTATCTACATATGTACTGCTGACATCAAATCATTTCATCAAGGTTCATGGCCTTTCAGACCAGACTCAGCAGGGTAGCATTGCAGTACTTTCCGTTATCAGTGGTGTCTCCCCCTTTGTGGGTTGTGATACCTGTTGGTGTGCACCATTCAGTGTGTACACACCTGACATGAAGCTATGTTTTACATGATGTATATGTGGAGAGAAACTTGTTTTGCCATATGTGTATGATACAACCTGTGATGTGGATAGGTCCCATGCAGCCTGTGTGCAGCTTATACCTGCATAGTTGTGGGTACAGTGGATCTGTGGTGTACATGGATATATGATTGTGTACCTGTTGTGGGATGCAGTGTGTTTATGTTATCCAAGATCCTATCTGCATTGCTTATTCATGCTCAGCACTTGTTCAGAACTTGTAAGCACTACGTAAGCTACTAATTACTATAGCACTCAATCTTCCTCATTACCTAGAGATAAACAGGTTTTGTACATACTTTTCTCACTTGCTTAGTGTAAAATAGCTCTTGTACTCACTTTCTTCACTTATCTGGGGGAAATTAGTTTTATATTCAGGCATGTCCAAGGGTCAGCTGCCAGTGTTCTCTCCTGCTTATCTGATGAATCTGGACATCTTGAAGCAATGTAGACATTGCCTCATGTACACAGACAAACCTCTCCACCTACCACCCAACACTACAACCTGTGAGAGATGCACTTATCTAGCCAAACTGGAGGTAAAGCTCTCTCCAACCAAGCCTGACACTGACAGTCATGTGGAGAAGGTACACATTTGCACCACACCACACTTATCACATAGTCTCACTGAATCTACCCCACCATTAACTAAGAAACTACTCGTGTACCAACTCATTAGCTCAATGCTTTCTGGAATTCATAAACACCAATGCCCTGGATCAACATATCCACACACCCACCAGGGGCAACAATATCCTAGAGCTAGGCATTACCAACATGAGTGACCGATGTTCCACACCTGAAGTCAACTCCTCGTTGGTCCGATCCGACCATAAGCTGAACACCATTGATATCCACATCCCGCCCCTATCCCCCATTAAGGGAATCACAGTATAATATGTTTACACAGCCAACTTCATGCTTCTTAAGACAGATGTGGTGAACGTCATGACACCCATGCAGATAGCCAATACTGTTACAACTGCTGAATCCTACACAAATACAGTCTATAAGCACTTACACAAGTGCATGGATCGTGCTGTCCCAAACAGAACCAAGACGCTATGCTCCTAATTAAGGAAGCCAATCTGGTGGTCCCCTGCCATAAACAAACTGTACAACAGGAGGAAGACACTGTTGCAAAAGAGAGTACAATCCCATGCGTGGAGGAAATCCCTGGTCAGCCTCAGTAAGAAGGTGAGATCCCTTATAAGATCCTCCAAAGCTAGCTATGAAAACAAAACCGCCGCTAATTCCAACAACAACCACATAGCATTCTATAGCTATGTCAAATATCTTGATGTCAACACCCAGATCTGCTCTGTTACAGCACAAATGTACGAACATTACAGAACCAACTGATATTGCCAACATCCTAGCAGATAGGTTCAGTGCTACCTTTCCCAACTCTCACCCCCTATAGGGCCCATATCTATACAGGAAGAGTGCAGAGTCCCTGTACTCACAACTACTCAGGTAAAAGCTGCACACTCTAAAGCCAATATCTCAGCATCCATGGGACCGGACAACATCCCAGGCTGCGTTTTACACTAACGTCAGAATGTACTGGCTCGCCACCTACGCACCATGTTCAATAATGGCCTCGCATCTGGCTTTGTGCCCCCTGAATGGTGCACAGTAACAGTTATCCCACTCCACAAAGGTGGCACCACAATGGACCACAGGACCTATTGCCTTATAGGCCTGACTAGCCTTGTCTGCAAGGCTATGGAGCACATCATCATGGATCTGAGTCACAGAGACATTGGGTACCTCCAAACCTTTGACCCCTCCCAGTTTGGCTTTGTTAAGGGCAGACCATGCCTCCTAAACCTGGTGGACTTCTTAGAGACAGTTACCAAGGCATTAGATGAGGGTAAGGATGTCCACACAGCCTACCTAGATCTCTCAAAGGCTTTCAACACTATTCCTCATTCTGGTATTATTGACATACCCATCCGCCTGAACATTAACCCCTAAGTCATGTGATGGTTTGCAAAGTGGCTCACGGATAGAACCCACACAGTGGGAGTTGCATACCCTAGGTCCAACTGTATACCAGTTACAAGTGGCGTCCCCCAGGGCTCAGTCCTAGGACCCCTCATGTTCGGTATATAATTCTCTGACGTACAGGCAAGCACAAGAGGGCTTTGGCTGAAAAGGTGTGCAGACAACTGCAAACTAGGGGACCTAATTGTTTCCCCAGCTGTTACAAACACCCTCCAGAAGGGTTGCACTGAGGCGGATACCTGGTGTCAATATTATGGCCTCAAGCTGAATGCCAAAAAGTGCATAATCATCCCCTTTGGATATAACTAATTACTCGCAGACTACCACATAGGAGCTAGTCCCCTACATGCAGAAAAGGTAATAAGGGATCTGGGAAACCCAGTAGATAGCAATCTCTCCTTTGATAACCGTAATGACAAGGTGGTTAGAATATCCTTCTACGTGGCCTCCCTAATCTCTAATGGGTTTGCATCCAGAACAAAGGAGGCCATTGTGCCTCTACTCATGAGTTATTATACCCATTAAAGGATACAACACCCCATTTGGGATGTACCTTACAAGACAACTGCAACAGCTTGGAAGACCACAACAGTACCACACCAAGAGGATTAATGACCTCAAACAGATGACCTATGCAGCCCAACCTAAGAAACTCCAGCTGTACTCAGTTGCATACCGCATATTCACAGGTGATCTCTGCTTGACATACAAGGCCCATGTCCAACCCAGTATTGCTGGATATGCTCCACCTAAACAGAGGCCCCTGAGAACCACATGCTCTAGGGATATACACCTAACAACAACGATGACTAGGACATGCTGGACGGACAGATTCCTGACCTGGAGACTCCCCATGCTTTGGAACATGATTCCAATGTACATCAAGCAGGGCCCCTCACTAGCACTCTTCAAGGGAAACCTTGACGGGTGGATGGGAGACAGACATGTACCCCAGGGATCACTGCAGTGGCTCTGCTGGACAGAGGCACAGGAAACTAATGACTCTGCCATTCAGAGGCACAGGCAACTAACCTATGGGGGTGGCAAAAGCCAACACACTCTAGCTAGGCTTATAAATACCCTTGGTAAGACAGCCTAGTACCTACCTCTGCACTTATTACATATCTTATGTTCATGGATAGTTAACTAGCTCTTCCATTTTACTTTGCTATCATGCTGATAAACTGTCGGGTGACTACAAGTCATATATATCCTGTTATTGTGTATTGTAAATGCCAATAGACATAACTAATGTTTGCCTAACATAACAGTAATGCTATGTGACTTGTAATACATATCTGTCTACAATACTGTACATTACACAGTTATTGGCACAATATCCCACAATGCAAATCATAATTGCACAGTGGGCCAACCTTCGACATGTTATTCTCAGTACTACACCCATACATATGCCTACTGTTACAATATATCAACACATACTATCCCCTGTTATTGCACATACTTGGACCAGCCCTGTCACTAACAGCGGCTGGTGAGGAATATCTGTGTTCAAAGCCCTTATATAGCATCCCTTGTGGTGTATGCAGTGTTTGCCTTGTGACCTACAGCAGTACACACATAAATACTACAAGCGTTACTTTGCTCAACAATACATCACTACAAGATAACTGTTTCCACTATATGGATTGCATGCATTTTAAATATTACAGAGCAGGTACTACATACACAGACATACTGAGTGTTCTACATACCTTATTAGTAACCCGAGGTGTCGTTGACTGTTAATTCAATCCTTTTCAGTTTGTGTTTCAATTTTCTTTGTAACGTTCTGCTGGTATATACAGATGGTTTGAATGTGTGTTAAGCCATCCTTTTCTAGTTAAATATCAGTAGTATGTGCTATCCTGACCACCAATTGGTGTTCCAAAGTAGTTAATTATATGCACATCAGCTGTGCAGCTACTTCATTAGCCAATACCATGGCGACAGTGGTGTATAATTGAGTGCTCCACTTGTGTACTGTCCGTTCGCCTTACTTTCGAGGAAGATGGCCTGGATGTGTTGTTTGTGATGTATTTCAACAGCCATATGGAGACAGACAGAGATATATTAGCTTCATGACTCCCATGGATTGTGTGTAATGGCTGGAAGATGTTGTTCTACATGTGAGTACAGCTGTCATATTTCTGAACATTGCTACTTATGCAGGGTTTGTTTGTACCTGATACTTCTGCAGATGTTTCAGTCTGGCCAGGATGTTTGGGCAGCTGAAGGCTGTATGGCTATGTATGGACTGTTATGTGGCTTACAGTGTGCTCACCAGACATCCTTGATTTTGTGTACATGTGTATCATACTATGCTGTTAATCAGTAATTGGTAACACTTCACGTTGTACACACAACCCTCTGAAACGGGATTAGTGCAAACAAACCCTGTAACATCAGCAGCTGTTCCATTGTATAACAGCAATTATTTCACATAGGGCCATGTTAGTGTGTCTCTGACAAGGTATGTTAAGGCTTCTACAGATGTCGTACAGTGAGTGAATTATTTGTGATGTTATTACAGTTTGTATTGTAATTTGTTTGGGTGAAGGGGGGATGTTGGTGGGTGTACATAGCAGATGCAGGTGTGTAGGAACTGCTTTTATACATAATCTATATGTTTGTGAAGGTTCCTTCCTTATTTGAACACCTATCTTTTAGTGGACTAATACTATGGTAATTGCAGGCTGATTCATTAAGGCACTGTTAAGTGGTTCCTGTATAGCATGCAGGTAAAGTTAGTCCTTGAATCCTTTCGGCAATACATCAGAATGTAATAAAAGTGTTGCTACATGAAAGCTGTGTATTTCTGTCATAGGTATTTGTAGTCACTGGAGTTGTGTTGGTGACTGACCCTCTTTGGCTAAGGTTTCCACCTTTTCATATGTCCATAGAGGGACATTTTTGGGACACACATCAGATGTTACAGGCCGACACAAACCCACGGTCAGTATAAGGGACAGAACTTTCCTTTCTTGCATAAATATAAGCTTATTCTTGTAGCAGTTTAGTTGCTTATCCTGTTTCTTGTAACATGTAGGTATTTTAGATACAGAAAGAACTATTGTATGCAACTATTACATTATATATGGGAAATAATTATGTCCTACAATCTCAGGACATTTGCCACGTTTAATATATTTGGTCAGGACACAACTGCCCAAAGAGGGACTGTCCCTCGCAAAATGGGACAGGTGGTAACCCTATCATTGGCTCATGTCCGTAGCACATATCTGTAATAGTGTATAGGCATATACTCTCCATATCCTTTGTTCATAAAGGTTGGTAGTGGCGGAATGTGTGATTGCTATGGTCCATATTATACTCATATATGAACACTTCAACCGCTGTATATGGGATACCTATGGAATCCCAAAATCACACAATTCCGATGCCCACAGTACCAGGCCCAGACTCCCATACCCCACATTACCAACAGCGACAGTAACTCACAAAAGTAACACAAACATGGAACACACACACGCACACACAGACACACTGCTACCAACCACTTCCAAACAAACCATCCTGCACTACATATGAGCAGGTGGGTAAGTCCCCTACACCTCCCATGTGGGTGTCTGCACCCCTCACACCCCCCTACTTTAATATTCTACCTCCTAGATCACACAAACAGATGCACAAAGCAAACCCACATCCACACATTACAGTCCCCCAGGAATACACACCACACTCAGAACATACACTTACACACAGTAACCTACCTGAACCACAACACCAGAAGCACTGACTAACTGTCCCTTAACATCGTGATTTTAAACCTCGCGCTTCTGGTGTTTCGGTACTGTGGTCTTTTGGACTTTAAGCCTCATGATTACGCGCGTCGGTATGTCAAGCAGTTGGTATGTGGTAGGTATCCCATTTATATGTACCTCCATGGTTATGTAGATGTTGTTAACCTATCTATATAGCTACATATATAAGTATATCCCCATATATTGACATATATCGACATCTCTCTCTCTCTCTCTCTCTATATATATATATATATATATATATTGATTTATATATATAGATATATATATATATATATATATATATATATATATATATATATATATATATATATATATATATATATATATATATATATATATATATATATATATATATATAGCATACACCATTCATTGGGTACATGCCAGTTTGTCCTATTTCCACACATTCCTACCTTTTGTATTTTATCCTGTCAGTATACATAACTGCCATTGGTACATCTCAGGTAGCTTAGCGGTATGTTATTTTGAAAATTGTGTGCATGGTTGCGTGTTCTAATGGTGGCAGTGGCAATTTTACCTCTCAGAGCAGGCACTGGTAGTGCAAGGGTAATTAATGCACATTTCAGCGGTTGTGTGTTCCACATGTTTATTATTCTGTGGAATACTGCCTTTATATGCAAGCTGTGGTTAAGGTATACTATGTAACATGTAAATCATCTGAGAAGATTCCTGTCATGGATTCTCCCCATTATTTGGAACTACATCCCTGATTACATTATACAAAACCCCTCACTAACATTCCAGGTAATCCTTGCAGAGTGGGTGGGGAACAGTGGATACACCCCAGGGATCCTGCAATTGGCTCTGCTCCACAGAGGGGCAGTTAGTTAATCAATGGGGTGACGACAGCAGACCCTTTTTGGCTATGCTTATGAGTGGACTCGGGCAGTTAGGCATGTACCAACCTATGTATCTATGAACCTATACATACAGTATGGACACATGCTGATAGCTTAATTTACTATTCAGGTACGTTGTGTAAATGGCAGTTGTGTGTACAATACTTGAGGGCTACCTATGTAGGATGCACACAGTAGACCACCTATACATGGCAATTTGCAGGTGGTCGTGTGTGTGTGCCATCCATGTTTGCTGTTTGTGCAGGTGGAGAAGGGTGTCAGTCCATAAGTGCCTACACTGTCAGTGTGTGTGCTATACGTTCCCTTTTTGCCAAGACATGGGCATACTGGGCACACCTCCATCTGCTTACTGGGGCTGGCACAGTGTGTTCATGGTCTGAGTCCCTCTGTGCCTGTGCAGCCCTTGGCAATGGTGGTGGGCTGTGAGGGCCTTCACCATTCTGTCCCTGCTGCAGCTGTTTCTGCAGAATCATACTGTGTAGCATGGCACATACTATGAAGATGTGGGCACACATGCCTGGAGAGTACTGCAAGACTCCACCAGATATGTCCAAGCAACAGAACTGTGATTTCAGCATCCCAAACATGTGCTCTATGATGATTCTGGTTTGTGCGTGTGCCTCATTATGGCATACTTGCATGGCTGTGTGTGCATTTCTGATGGGAGTCATCATCCACAGTTCCAGTGCATAGCCACCATCCCCCACCAGGTGGCCATATGGGATGTCCCCCCTGGCAAATACCTGATACAGCTGTGAGGCATGTCAGATGTGGGAATCATGATAGCTTCCAGTGCTGCCAGCACACATATCCATGATAATGCCCTGGATATCGCACATGACCTGGCAGTTGATGGAAGGGTATCCCTTGTGGTTTATGTAGCGCCTACCCTGCTCACCAGGTGGTGTCTTGATGTGTATGTGAGTGCAGTTTATTGCACCCACTACATCCGGGTAGTCTGCCACATGGTGGAAGAGACACATATTGCTGGCCAACTCCTCCTGCATTTGGGGGAAGTATATGTGCACATTGGCATGTGGTAACATGGCATCCAGGAACTGTTGGAGTACCCTGGATGCTGCTGCCTGTGAGATCCCCATGATATCCCCAGTTGGTCTTTGGAAAGTACCTGTGGCTAGTATTCTCAAGCTTACACATACCTTCGTGTCCACTGGGATGGGTTCCCCCTCTGTTACATCTGGCTCTGAGGCGTGGCCGGCACAGCTCAACAAGTTGCTGTATGGTGTCCCTGTCCACCCTGTAATTCTCTACTCTCTCCAGATCATGTAGCCTCTGGTAGGTTACCCTGGGTCTGAACACTTTTCTCCTCCTCCGGTGCCTGAGATGGTTGTCAGCATTATCCTCCACACCACCGTCAGTCTCCAACACATGCTGGTGAATCAAAGCTATGGCAGCCTCTAACATATACATATTAAAAGTTCCCTGTCTGTATACACCAATGGTGCAGAGTGTCTGGGAATACACAAGTGTGTGTGTGTGTGGGGCTTTCACACCTTATACTATTGTGCAATGGATGATGCTGATGTAATTGGGTGTGTATGTGCAATTCCAGCTGTGGGGGTATCTTAATTATGGGTTTTACAGCAGGTACTGCTATTGTGGGGCCTTTGGTGTTGACTTACGCTTGGCTGCCGTGATTCAACTATTGCCTTTAACTTCACTTTCCAACCCAATTCCCCTCCCATTGTCAGGCATGCATCCAGCTGTATGCTTTCTTGTTTTGTACTTTCACAACTCAGGATTGTGTTGGGAAATGTGTTATGTAGCTGATCTACTGCAAGTTTGCTTTGTTCTGCTGTGACAGTTCTCATAGGTTCATAGGTTCATAGGTTAGTACTAGGCTAACTGCCATTGCGAGCCATTGTAAGCCTAGCCAATCATCCCCTGTGAGACTCAAACCCTTCACCTTGTGTTTGTAAGGCAAACACCTTAACCATGAGGCCACCTTCCCAACCCCCTCTTTTCTTTTCAGTACAGCACCTCCCCTTTCCTGTGCTACATGTAGCTGCTAGCAGCCTTGTTAGATGTTGTCAATGGCCCACTGTGAGTTCCTAGGTGTTAATTACTCATTTGTTCTCCAATTACCATGCTGCAGCATTTCCTTATTGTCTTCCCATATCCTTCCTCTTTCAGCTGTGGTGCTCGCCGCGCACAGCCATTTACCGGGTTTCGAGCGTGTTTTCATCCACATTCACATGCACTTTCGGTTACCTATTGTTCTCTCAGCTAAGCAAAGCTATGGCTACTTCCACACCCCAATCCTGTGGCTTTGCTTAGCAACAGGCAACCCAGATGTGGTGCACCCCTCTCTTGATGTCATGTTTACCTTCAGGCCACACCTCAGTGTTGTACCACTACGCTGTGTGGTACATCTTTACGCCGGCGGGAAGTTTGTGATTCAGTATTACTTGACTCATTTGCATGGCATTGACTACTAATTCCTAGTTACTGAGCAGAACACTGTCACAGACCCTTAGCAACCCTTGCACCATGGTTGTGGCATGCGTGCCATTGACTATTATGGAGAATTCATGAATTGTGTTACATTGCAGTTTTATCACATCTAAATATATTTTCATTGTGATCCCGTTTGCACACCGATGTACTGCGGTTTTACTTTGCGTTAGTGTGGCCATGACATTAAATGTTATTTTTTATGTTTTGTGCATGTTTTTTTATGCCATTGCAAATATATTTAGCCAGTGGCATATATTAACATTATAATATGTAAATTTGGTCCACTTTCATGGCTCCGATTTTATGTTTGAAAAAATTGAAACCTTTTTTGGTTTACATTTCTTCATGTTTACGCTATGCCTGCACCACTTCATGAATCGCTCTATACCTTCATTTGCATGCTACACTGCTGTGCATGGGATAATTAGCATACATGCACCAGGAGCTGTGCAGCTCTGGAGTATGCTGGTTGTGCACATGGAAACAGCTCGTACCTGAATCGCTCGACGGCCATATTTGGCACTAGATCGCTAATGCTACTCTGGCACCTGGCGCAAGCTTCATGAATCCCGGGGAATAAGAATTTGGTAAAGACAATAATGTATGGTAAATAAAAACAAATTTGGGAAGATATTGAACTGAAGAAAATAAGTAAAAGTGTCATTAATGAAGAAATGAAAGAACTTTATAGTAAAATTGTGTTATGGAAACAAAAACGAATGTAATAGAAAATAATAGATAGGAATGGTATAGTAATATTATGAAATCTTTTTATTTTGTTGATCCATGGAAAGAGTTAGAAACAAGTAAGAAACAAGCAGTAATGATGAGATGTACAAATTATAAAACAGAAACTGAAAAAGTTTCCATTCATTGAAATGAAAGTGCTAAATAAACACTTTTGGTGTAGATTGAGGACTTGGCTTCCTTCATTTGTGATTTTATCAAGTTAGTATGATGTGTGTTTCAGTTACAAATTATAAAACAATTAAAGAATGTAATGATTTTTTTGGAGGTTGTCCATTGGTAAATTACCAGTAAAAGTAAATATGGCATGTAAAAGTAGACAAGATGGAATATGTAATAAGTGTAAAGAGATTGAAACTACAGAAAATGCATTTTTAAAATGTGAAAGAATTCAGGAGTTGTGAAAAGAAGCATGTAAACATTATTTGGTTAAAGGTTATTTGAAATTTGAAATGTTAAATATAAATATGATAGAATATGGCTACTATGGAACAAGATCTATAGAAAAGGCAAAGAAAATGGACAGAGTTATATTTTATGTAAAATGGACAATTTGGAGGGAGAGACTTAATAAGATTAAATATAATGGAAAATGGACATTGACAAAAATATTGGAAAATATGGTTTTGTTTGTGGGTAAAAGGGTGGGGGGATACTTAAAAAGAAGTTGATGATGTATTGAGTGATGTTATTTATGAGAATAATGTAAATATGCAAATAATATGAAATGTATGAATGTTTACCAAAAAAAAAAAATATATATATTCATCATTGTTGTGAGTGAAATCCATTTTGGAGGAGCACTTCCTATTTCCATTCCAGGCAGAGAGGTGGACTGGAGAAACAGGGAGGCACATGGAAAGAGAGAAAGACATGATGGAGTAGTGAAAGAAATGAAGGAGAAGCAAATATTTACACAGAAGAACATGTGCAGGATTCTGAGGGAGTGTTTCAAAGAAACCTGTTTGATTTAGTATTACTCAGTAAATGATGGATGCACAATTACAACCCTCCAGTTGGGAGGGTTGCTGGATGATTTACTTAAAGAAATTGTGGTGCAGAGTGAGCCAGAAAATGAAGGAGATGTTTCCTGGGGGATATTATTGAGAAAATACAAAAGGAGACTGCAGAGACAATCATGAAGAATAGTAGTGAGATGTAAAAGAAAACATATGCAGAGAAAGTAAAAATAAGACAAAAGTGGAGTAGCAGAAAACAGTACAAAAAATGAAAAACGGAAGTACATGGTAAGGATTCAAAGTAAAGAAGACAAAAAATGAACAGGTATGAAGTGTGGGGCAATTTAATAGCTCTTTTGGATGTAAAACATGTGAGAGAAGATTATTTATTCTTATTAACAAAAAGACAATTTGTTATATTATATTTGAGACTGTTTTTTTTTCAATGGAAAATTTTCTTGGAGAATATGAAAAAAAAAGAATTATTGTTACCAATGGAATCTTTTTGTGATAAAAGCATTTAACAAGGAAACAAAAAAGAAGATTCATGTACAGTTCTGAACAGAGGTAGAAATAGAGACTCTGGCAGGACATTTGAAAGCTTTATATAAAGAAGTAGTGGCATTGCAAAAGTTTATGACACAAGGGGTTTGTGGACTGGTGTTTAGGACTGTAATATTGTGTTAAAATTGAAAGAGAAAAATTATGCATATGCCAAGCATAATAAATGTGGAGGGGAATAGGGTTATGGTAAAATACTGTGGACAACACAAAACTTTGACATTTGATAAGTAACTGTGACAAAGGAAAATGTTATATCTGTGGGAAAATGGGACATGATGCAAAAATGAGAATTGAAATATTATGAATGTAAAAAATTGGACGTTTATGGATGGATTACAAAAATGAAAATAACAATAAGGAAAACGAAAAAAGAAAGATGAGAAAAACTAATAAATAGAATAAATTTTAGAAGTAGTAGAAATAGAAGAAACTTGGATGAGAAAAAAATAATAAAGACAGTATAGACAAAGGTTATGGAATAAATGATGGATAAGACAAACTGTGAGGTAGTAAAAGGGAAAAATATATAAATAAAAAGGTAAAAAGCAGAAAAAGAAAATTTAAATTAAAAGTACAAAAAGACAAATAAAGGAAATGGATGAAAAAGAATATATGTACAGCTAAAGACTGGGGCTTGATATAATGGTTAAAGTGTTTGACTTGCAGACACAAAGTACAGAGTTTGGTTCTCATCTTTGAAAAAGAAGAATGGCCTATTAAGAAAGTTAGCCTGTAATTATTTATTTATTTATTTATTTATTTCAGTTTGGTTACCGGGGAAGTCCACTGGGCCAGTGGTGTGCCCATTTTCAGTGGAGGCCCGGGGAGAAAAGCTCCAATAAGCAATATGGTTACAAGGTTACATAATGCAAAGGTAAGTACATACATAAATGGATACAAAGGTTACATAATGCAGTGGAAAATACATATATGCAATCAGGTACAGGGGATAAATTGGCATTGAAATACAATTTTGACATAGGTAGCACAGTTTGTAAGTATTTACATTCAGGACAGTAAGTTTAGATTGACTGGGCAATAAGTATATATGACTTACTTGATATTTACAATATATACAATACTTGGAGTCAAGAGAGAGAGGATGCATAGTATGAGTATGTTAGCTTAGGTTTAATTAGGATAATAGAAAAGAGGTAATAGTGCAGAGAAAAGCAGGAGAATGAAGAGCTCAAAGGGGAAATTCTTAAGATAGTTATGTAGGGTAAAAGCAGGAGCATTTACGTTTAGTGGATAGGTAAGAGAAAAGTAGGGTTTTGAAGGATTCAGAGTTAGGTGTAGTCCTGAGTGAAGGAGGGAGAGAGTTCCATTTTTTGCCAACAGTGAAAGAGAGAAGGTGTTGGCCTGCGGGGCGTTTGGGTGTGTGGACAGAGATTAAATTTTGGTGTTCAGATCTCAAAGATCTGGTTGGGATGTAAGGGGGAAGGATGTTTGTTAAGGCTGGGCATTTATCTGGACAGAATATTAATTTGTGGGCAGTGGTTAGTTGGAAATAGTCTAGGAGGTTTGAGTTAGCTATGAATTTGTGAACCATGAGCCTAAGGAAAAGGAAAATGGGAGTGTTTGCTGTAAACATAAATAGTGTTAAGAATATACTAAGAAGAATAGGAATTTTGTAGTGGTGTAATATATGTTATGTAGATGTAATTATACCAAAAGACACACGATTTTTAACAAATGAAGAAAGATTACAAACAGAGACATTTTATTTATTAATTTATTGACATTTGTTAACCGGGTTAGTCCAGCTGAGTGAGGGTTCATTTTTAGTGGAGACCCGAGAAGAAAAGCTCCTAATACATTTATTATTTACAAGTTTAGAAAAGTACAGAAATCAGTTTATCTTTATATTTAAAAATGATGGACAGGAAACATAATCTGGAATTAGGGAAATTACAGTTATTCTGGAATAGCCATTTTCTGTAGAAATACAATAAATATATTAGGTATACCTTTAAAAAAAGTGAAAGATTAACCACTGTAAATTTAAAAATAGAACAAACAAGTATAAAGAATTATAAAATGATATGATTATACTAACTGTAAAGAAAGGGAAATCTTATTTCATCAGATTTTAGACTATGTAGTGATACATATGAATATTATAATGACAGCGGGTTTTAACTGTGATTTAAGAGGCAAGTGTAAAAAGAAAGGAAATGATATAAGAAAAATGTTAGAAGTTATAAGATGTGATAAATTAAAACTATGGAAAAACAATTCATGGACGTACAAAAGGGGTATGTATAGAATTGAAACAGATTATTTTGTAGTATCAGAAGGATTAGTTATAGGAGAAGGGGAGTTATTTGAAGCAGGATTTTCTGATCATCTTGCAATATTGCTAGAGATAAAAGAAAACAAGAAATATATAAAAATAGGCAAATGAATAAAAAAAATAAATGAGAAAGCATAGAATGAAGAAGGAAAGAGATTAGTAATACAGTTTTTGAAAGATCATCCCCTGGATTCACTAACCTTCCATGTAGAACTAGCTTAGTCCTGCACAGAAAAACCCATTTAGGAGCAGGAAGGCAGCACGCCATGCATAGTAATGAAGGCACACTGGCCAAGCTCCTAGGCTTACACAGAGCGTGTACAAGTGCAGGGGGTGTGTCGGAAAGCAGAGCTCTCAGAATATACATACCCCAGCAATGAAGGACTGCAGAAAGGTACTAAACAATGAGCGAGACCACCCATAGATATACGCATACCCCCAGCAACACGTATAAGAGCAATAGTGAATAAAAAATAAAAAAGATCTGTATTGATAATGTAAAGGAAAAGGTTTAACCATAGGTACACGGGTTTGCCCATCATTTAGCTATGGTTAATGTAGCTTAAATAGCAAAAGGATGATTAAAAAGCAAGATATGTGCAAACGAAGCAGTACAGCAACACTGTAGTGGGCAGAGTGTTTGCCTCATGAGCAATCAATCCCGGTTCAAGTCCCACTCCAGTACATTCCATTTCCATGTCAAATCACTGTTATGATCAATATATTTAGTTGTATAACCTAATAAATAGCATATATTTGTGAACTGGAGTAGTAAGCTGTGTAATGAATGATAACCCCATACACTTGCCAAATTCACCACCTCCCCAAGAAGCAGTAGACTATTACTGTCTAAAATATAGCAGTAGTAAGGATAAATAAGCAAGTCACAGCAGGAGAGACACAAGTGATTCAAAGAGCAAAGCTCCAACCAAAACAAGATAAAAAGAGAAGCACCAGCAGCTGCAACGAGTGGTACAAATGCCAAAACTTTAATGAATAAAAATGAAAACAGCACCCAAATATGTCACACAAAATGCTTAACTTTCTTACTGCGTTTTTCATTCCAAATAGAACTTCCTCAGATGTGAAATAAGTTAATTAAAACTCTTCCCCTTAAATACAAATTTAAAAATGCTTAACCCAATCACATTCATGAATGATTGCACCTCATAAGTATTCATACACTACAAATACATTTCCAAATAGAACTGGCAAACCCATAATAGCTTATTATTCATACATAAATAACTAAATAAAATATCAATATAAAGTGCTAAATGCATATGTATGACCTGATGAAGAAAAATATTTAAAAACTTCAATCTTAAAGGCTTATAACATAAAAATTTTCATTATCATGAAGACAGACGGCATATATGAAAAAGGAATAAATATAACACACATGTAAAATGCATATCAGTAGCACTATCTAGTGGCTAAAATAAAAACTTATTTAAATCTGTAAAATTACTGTTATCCAAAACCATTACAGTACATCTGAAGGATAACATAAGCATATAATTCAAACTGATCAAAGCCTAGCTGACCTTAATTTCAAAATAGGGATTAATGACACATTTTCATTCAGTCCCAGTGGTCTGCAGGCTTGCAAAACCAACTGCCAGTATAATTCTCTGACCTCAATTTTATTTTCCCAGTCGCCCTCTCAAATATCATGTGGGATGCATTCAAGAACACAAAACAGAAAGAAAGCTTCTTTGCAAACTTTAGTGTGCTTGAACAGAACATTATTAAGATCTTGCTTACTGATATAATACATATGTTCATATATCCCTCTCTTTAGAGCCCTCTCCATTTTCCCCACATAAAAGGAGGGACATTTCCTACAAACTGCCAAGTAAATAACTCCTTTGGTGTCACAATTTACAAAGGATTTACTTGTCAAAAGTTTGTCTCTACCTTGTAGAAACAAATTTTCACCATTAAACACATGGCAACATTGTGCGCATTTTCCACATTTATATGTGCCATGTTTTCTCTCATAATCTTTCCTGTCCACACCATTCCTTTCCAAAATTTCTTTAATATTTTTATCCCTCCTAAAAGAAAAAAAACAACTGGCTGTTGGAAAATATTTGTAAGGTCCGAAAAATTAGAAAATAAGTTCCAGTTATTTTTAACTATTTCTTTAATCAACCCTGAATCACTGTTAAAATTTAAAATAAAAGCACCACTGAGATGGTTTTCACCCTTCTTTGCACCCTCCTCTATTTGTGCCCTAATTCCATCAGAAATCATTACTGCTAAAATAGGACTAAATCTTTAGATCTACCATTCTTAACTTCCCTTATGACCTCTTCCAACATATTTTCTGAATATTTCCTGTCTAGAAACATTTGCCTTAACTTATCACATTCATTATCTAACTCTTCAATTTAGTAGTCATCCTGGATATTCTGATAAACTGCCCCTTCACCAAATTTCTTTTTTGTTTGTAGGGATGAGCACTTGTATAATACAAATAAGAGTTGGAAAATGTTTCTTTCCTATACACTCTAGAACCAAATTTCTTATTGCCATAGTCTTTGTAGATGTTAACATCTAGATAATTTACTGCTTCCCTAGTAATTTTCCCTCCTTTGAGGAATAGTCCTCAAAATGAAAAAAAATCATCATATTCTACCCAAAATTTCTCCCAAGTGTTCAAAACAATATTCGCATAGCTGGAGGCACAACAAGCCCCCATAGAAGTGGTCCCTTCCACAAAACTCCTTGGCATCACCATTGATGAACACCTCAAATTTGATCTCCACATTCAACAAAACATAAAGAAAACCCACCAAAAATTAGGCATGCTCTACAGGAATAATCAATTTCTTTCTAACTCCTCTAGACGTACCTTAGCCATCACCTACCTCCTACCCTCTCTTCTTTATGGTGCCCAGCTTCTAACAAACCTTTCAGCTTCTAACACCTCAAAACTGGAAGCTTGCTATAATAAGATCTCTAAATTTGCCGCTAAATATAAAACCTCTACCCACCACTGCCTTGCCCTACAATCTCTAAACTGGTTAGAACTCCCTAACCACCTTGACTATCTCCAACTAACTACCACTCACAAATTAATATTTTACCCAGATAAATGCCCAGCCTTAGCTAACATCCTTCCCCCTTACATCCCAAACCGATCTCTGAGATCTGAACACCAAAACCTTATCTCCATTCACAAACCTAAGCATCCTGCTGGCCAGCTCCTACTCTCCTTCTCTCTTGGTAGGAAATGGAACTCCCTCCCTCCTTCACTTAGAACCTTACCTAACTCAGAATCTTTCAAAACTCATCTTTTCTTACACTTATCCTCCAAATGGAAATGTCCTTGCTTTCACCCTACATAAATCCTAGGAACATTCT
Organism: Protopterus annectens; assembly: GCF_019279795.1. NCBI lineage: Eukaryota > Metazoa > Chordata > Ceratodontiformes > Protopteridae > Protopterus > Protopterus annectens. Next base: position 721,938,148 of record NC_056746.1, on the reverse strand, counting down.
CCACCTTGACCTCGATACTCTAGCACCAATCTACTATCTACTCTCTCAATTCATTTCTATGTTCCTCCTATATGGTTTTAGCTGACGTTCAGTTGACTGTAAGTATGTAAATACTGTACACATGTAATAAAAAATAATATATATATATTTTTTTTGTAGACTCTGCACGTCAGAGCTTATTGACTACTTTGGACATTGTATATTATGTAACCTGATTGTACTGCCTACTACTGCATCTAGCATTTCTTAACTGTTTTGACTTTGTATTATCATCTATCACTGTATGTAACCTTGATTGTACTGCCTCTGGAGCTTTTCCCCCCTGGGCCTCCACTGAAAATGGGTACTTCTTGGCCCAGTGGACTTCCCCGGTAATCAAACTGAAAATAAATAAATAAATAAAATAAAAAATGTTATATTTAAATTTGAGAAAGTCAGTGGTTCCATTAATGTATTGTATAAATTCTACAAGTTTATCCTCACTATCTACCCAAAAGAAACATAAATCATCTAGGTATCTTTTATAAAGACACCAACAATCTTTATATGCTGAGTTCAAAAGGAATTTATTTCTCCCAAGTGTTCAAAACAATATTCACATAGCTGGAGGCACAACAAGCCCCCATAGCTATGCCTTTAACTTGCTTGAAAAATTCCCTCTCAAAGCTAACAAAATTGTTGTTAAGGACCAACTCAAGCAATTCCATAATGACTCTGATTTCCTTCCAATTAAACTTGACCTCCAATAAAGCTTCCAAAAACCAATCTACCCCTGTCTTGTGAGGAATAATGGAAAATAAATCAACAATATCTATTAATACAAAAATAATATTCTGTTCAAAACTATTGGGTATTAACACTTCTTAAAAAATCCCATGAATCCTTTAGAAATTCATCATATTCCACCCAAACCTTTTTGATCTTAGAGTCTACAAATTTAGCTAATGAGTGGGCTTTGGAACCATTAGCAGAGACTATGGGTCTCAAAGGTGGATCTCTAATATTCTTATGAACTTGAACTATTCCAAAAATATTAGGGACCACTGGCTTGTCAGTAACCAAAAAATGATAGGTTGTTCTATCAATTAGCTCATCATGGTACAACTCCCTTAGTGCAAAGTCAATATTGGAGTGAGCAATATTAATTTTGTTAATCAATACTCTATTATATCTTTCCTCATCTCCTAGAATAGATTCCATTTTTGCCACATAGGTGATATGATCCATGATAGCCATACCCCCACCCTTATCTGGTCTCATAACCCTGATGTTTTTGTTTGCACTTAATTCCTAAAGCAGCTGCCTCTCTTTCCACGTTAAATTAGGGTAGATACTAGATTTACTAAGCTTGTGTCTAAGCTCCATTTCCACTACCTTCTCAAAAATTTTAAGTTGTGGGTGCAGTACTTGGTTATAAACACTCTTCTTTCTGAATTCCTTATCACCAATCTGATCATTCTTATTTCCTTCATATAGGAGTTCAAGGTTCTTTTTCCTCACAAACAGTTTAAGGTCAATTAAGACCTTACTAATAATCACTTTTTTTGTTTGGAACAAATTTCAATCCTTTTATAAACAACTGAAAGAAGCTTTTATCTATCTCTAAACTACTATAATTAAAAATGTTAAAGTTCTGATAAGTACTAACATTTTCATTACATTTGATAATCTCATTATCCCTTGCATCCACATTTTCATTTCAGAACTACTTATCTCCACCTTCTGTACTGGTAATGAACTGTCGGTTTGTTCCAAATGCTCTCCAATTTTCTTAAATAAGGGAACTCTAAAGGGTCATTAATGTCAAGATTAAAAACTTCAGATTCAGAAAAATTATTATTATTAAAATTATGACTTTCATTATTCTTCCCATTAAACCTTCTGTATTCTACCTCATTGTAATGCCCAAATACTTCCACCCTTCCCTTATTATATCTATCCTGTCCAATATGCTCACTATAGTCATCAGGATAATGGTATTTTGCAGAATCTTTACCCCATACCCTCCTTGGATAACATCTATTTTCTTGATATTCTAATAAGTCCCTCTCAATTTTTCTGTTCTTCCACCTGGAAATGTACACATATTTGTCATCTATACTTTTTTTAATGTTAAAGTACTTATCTTTCTTCTTTTCCACAGTAAACATTAAGTCACTGGTTATTTTTTCACTCATTTCCTCAATTTGTTTGAACAGGTTTTCCATTTTCACCTCATTGTCCCTATCACTTTCATGATAGAAAACCCACAGGTGTTAAAAAAATGTTTATTAAATCTACATAGCTTTCTTCCCTGATATTATTAGGGTACTTATATACTCTGATACCTTTAAGTACAATTTCTAGTGAACGACATTTTTTTAAATACATGCTATCTAAATAAATAGTTTTATATTTCAACATCAGGTCATAAATCAAATTAACATTGTCATTATATGTATTAGTCCTTTCAGAACCAGATTTGTCTCCATTTTTGTCATTGTATTCATCAAACTGTAACCATTCTTGCCATTTAAAGTCCCTACACATTTCTTTCATATGAGCATTATTATTAGAGTCATTACAGTGAACTGTATGTTGACCATGGCCAACAAGTCTTTTTTCTTTAGGCCTAGCACCCAAAGACGCTTGCAAATTAATATCCACAGGGTTTTTGCCATTACCAAGAGTCCTAAACATGCTCAGGGTACCAGACAAGGACGCCACTTCCCCTCTGTCTCCATTCTCCTCTAAACCATGCCCATTTGTATCTGATATATGTGCATTGGAAGTCACTGATTGAACCATCTCTTGGTTACCAGGGATTGTGAATACTGAACTCGCAGTAAGTAGCTGAGAAATGCTACTGTTAAGCAGTTTAACAACTTGGGTTAACTCACCCACTGCACTTCTTAGGTCTGCAGCTTCATCCAAGTCACTTGTATTAGGCTGGCCACTCAATTCCGGCTCCCCCATCTCAAAATAGAAAGAACCAAGTCACAGCAGGAGAGACACAAGTGCTTCAAAGAGCAAAGCTCCAACCAAAACAAGATAAAAGAGAAGCACCAGCAGCCACAACGAGTGGTACAGATGCCAAAACTTTAATGAATAAAAACAAAAACAGCACCCAAATATGTCACACAAAATGCTTAACTTTCTCACTGCATTTTTTGTTCCAAATGGAACTTCCTCAAATGTGAAATAAGTTAATTAAAACTCTTCCTCTTAAATACAGGATAGGATATAGGATAAATAAGCACTAGTAAGCAGGTGCAAGTCTGTTTGCATGACCTTAAGCAGTGCTTACACAGAATAAGCAATAGTAAGGGTAGCCATGTATAAGCGGATGTCACCAGAAGTTAGCAGTGCTTACCATCGTGCAAACCCACTGACAACTGCGTAAAAGTGCTTCAATCACTCTGTATCCAATGGGCCTCATTCTGGCCAGCAACATATTAAACAGCCTCTGCAAGGCTCGAACCCAGGAGCCTGCACACCACAGCCAATGCGATTTACCACTAATCCACTGCAGATATACATAACCCTGATGTTTCCACAAACATAGCATCCAGCAATACCATTCAACATTACAGGACATGTAGCTATACATGTAGATGTATGTGTGTGTGTGTGTGTGTGTGTGTGTGTGTGTGTGTGTGTGTGTGTGTGTGTGTGTGTGTATATACACAGATATATATCTATAGATATGATACAACACATAAGAATGACATATATCACCACAGGCACTGCCAATGGGGGTGGGGGGGCTCAATCAACATATGTGTTACACGTACCAATATCCCCCCCAGCCAAACAGGTGAAACATACAAACAGACACACAAAAAAGTAAACAAACCACTGCTTCCCAAACTACAGGCAGGATACTACCAGTGGGAGAAACATTGTCGACCTGCTAAGTCTAATCTAGAAACAAAGATAGGAACATCCCTTGCAGGACAACCCAAAAATTGATGGGTATTTGGGTTCCTTCCATTACACAGATGTGCAAGGCAGGGCACGTATGTTCCCAGACTACAAGGTTGAGAAAGCCTGATGATCCATGGGTCTAGACAACATACGTGATGGGTCCCAAGAAGTGGAGCGTAGGCAGTGCGTAGTGGTGTGGTTAGACCCAACCTGCACACAGAGAAAGGATGATTGCTGTGGAGGATAAGCATGGGGGGGTGATGGGTATGAAATTATGAGTCGAGGTGTGCTGGTGTAGGATGACGTGGTTCTAACTGGACTGCCTCATGGATGTAAGCAATAGTGTGTATTGGGCAGAGCATTCACCTAACGAACAGGCATTCCCAGTATGAGTCTCATTGCAGCACAGTCTATTTTACATGGCAAAGCATGTTATAACCAAAAGTTATGTTGCAAAACCCACTAAATAACACATATGTATGAACTACAGTACGGCAGGAAATTCACATGTGATGTAGCAGTGTCATAATGAATAAGGTACTAGTAACCAGGTGTTAGCACAACTAAGCAGTAGTAAGCATATGTAAGCACTAGTAAGCGTGTTTATGTACGTTTGCGTGGAGGTGAGCACTGCCTACACAGAGTAAGCAATGTGGAAGCTAACTGTATTAGAAACTGTAACTGGAAGTATGCAGTGCTGAGCTCCATGCAAACCCATGTACAACTGCTTTAAAGTGCCTTAATCACTCTGTATCCAACAGCCCATTTTCTGCCCAGCCACAAAATAAACAGCCTCTGCTAGACTTGAACACAGGACCATGCATACCATACACAAAGTAATGTACTACTAAGCCATGCTAGATATACATAACTCTGATGTTGTCAGAAACATAAAATCCAGCCCAGTCATGCAACAGTACAGAGAATGTATACCAACATCTACATGTATGTGTGTGTGTAATTATGTCCATATCTAAACCGATACTACATATCGATATATGTAGATATATATATATAAAAATAGTCTGAAATATATACATAGATATATATGAACATATATACATGCAAATCTACACATATTTATATGACAACACATATATGTCCACATATACACAGCAGGTTACATATATGTACGCAGATGTATAGTTAGACATATGTAAGCAAATATATATACCTATATAGGTATATATGGGCATACATTCATAGATATCAATGGTAGATAAACAGAAATACATATGTCCACATGCAGCTTCAATGGGATTGGGAGGCCCCAAACAATATACGTATTGTAGTAACTGGCAACCTCCCCTCGCAGCCAAACACATCCGCCCTGCAATACACTACCAAGTGTTGCAGATCCCATAACCAGGACCTGACATGAGATGGACACAAGATGGTAACAGTACTACATCCCAGCTGTATGATGGCAAGCTGGTAATGATAACATCTCACGCAGTACAGTCTGGCTCCCATGGGAGATTTACAATGTGGAGGCTATCAACATCTCCAGGATACATATAAACAGGCACATATATGCAGATACAGATATATATATATATATGTATATATATATATATATATATATATATATATATATATATATATATATATATATACATATACATGTGATTACACATTCACACGCAGAGATATGTACAGTCATATACATATGTAGGAGGTGCACAAAATACAGAATAGCCATTATGCCTACAGTTCACACCTGAACAATTGGACACTGTATGGGCCACACATGCAAATGTCAATCATTGCCTGCAACATATAGGGAAAAACACCACACACATGTTTTCAGGAGTGGAAGACCTTTATTTGTGTACTATTACAGTTCTATGTACTATTGCTACTGTACTTGCAATTGTCCTCACAGACATGGTGTGTGTGGAGTCACATCTGCTTTCCACATGTGTGCCATTGGCTACAGGCAGACATCTTAAGGGCAACATAGTTAAGTACCACTGCTTGCACGTACAGCCCCTTTCGACTGCAGCAAACATATTGGCCAATATGTGTGGACGTCCATTCTGACACACTGTACAGTCCAGAGGTATAGACAGAACCCCTTAGTGCAAAATATGTGTACTATGCCTGACAACATGAATGTTTACAGCCATGTAGATGGGTATAACACATAGCAACTGGTATACATATGCCACCATAGCTTCTGCATTCACACACGCCTGTCTGGCCTAACACGTAATACCTACTGGTACAGGGGTGCCATGGCCACATACTACCTACTAGATATTGACATACATCTGTACAGAATCCCACTGCTCTGTCTGTCATACATGACTGTTAAGGGAGGCCCAGCAGCAATACATCTGGCAAGTATCTCCTCATGACATCTCACTGGGTAAGTACACTAAGCTACTAGGCATGTAACAATGCACTGTGCAGGCTACAGGCAGACTGGCTCAACACTGGCGTACATCTCCTATGGTGAAATGCACATGTACCTGCATATATAGCAGGCTGTATAGGCATGTCACAGCACAGGGTAAGATACACCCATGTGAAAGTGCATAACCACAATCAATGAGAACAGAACCACAGCCACATATGGCAAGCTAGCATAACATTACAGTATATGAACTATCAGTTCAACACCATCCTCATATGGGCCACTCGCACACTATTCCTACATATACTGGGCCACTACACAGTGTGGTGTGATGGCTGACTGTGGTATGGGATATGTTTGTGAATGGCCCTACAAACATGTAAGTCAATATGGTAACATACAGTGGAGTGGCATGTAACATCAGATAGGATGGGACCTAGGATGATGACAACTACCAGAGTCTGTACACAGGCCAAGGTACATATTAACAATACACACACTGTCGATATTTGCCATACGTATACAGATATCAGTACTGTACATACAAACACAGTATTTCCAGGTTATGTCATCAATTATAACCCCCGCTGTACATTACATGTGTAGCAGTCTGATATCTTACTGGCTTGTTATGAGATATGATGACTCTACTTATGGTGTACAGCACATATGCAGCTCTGGATGCACGACATATGTGCAAAGGTTGACAGAATTGGGGCTGGAAGCACATACACAGGGCCAGTATTGACATGATGCTGTGATAACCTCATACATTTACTGTTGAAACAGGGTTTGTTACAACATATGTCCTATGAGGGATATGAAGTATGTAACTGTCATGGCTTTCACCATCTACAGACTGCAATCCTCACAGTACTTTTTGCAGTCCACAGACAGATGCTCCATGGGTAGCACATGACACTAGAGGCACAACACACTGCCCAGTCTGCGGATGACCCTGAAGATGGGGATTTCTTATAAACATGGAACTGACATAGCAGGTATTGAGACATGTGGGACATCCATATCCACACACACACACACTGTTAAACCAGCATAACTTCAAATGCAGTATAGCAGCACTTACAGTCTGTAGTCATGTCAGGCACATCCCCCTCCTGTGTGTTGGCCTTTTCCACAGTGTATGTTGTCAGAGGTAAATCCCCACCCCCTCTGAGATGCTGTTTGCCAAACAATAGAACGAGTTCCTGCTCACAGTGAATGAAAAGGGCCAACACAAACATGATGTTCCTAGATACAGGAGTGTGCTTCCATGCAATTGGCTATGGGAATGTTACCACAGCTGTTCCACATGCAATCATCTAGGGGAGGGCTGCAATTCATGCAGAGGCCATCAGCTGATCATGAGCATTACCTAAAATATACATACTGCTGCCTAAGAAAGCAGGTATAGGTCTCCACAGCCACCAGTGAGGGAGGCAGATAGAGGCACCAGCAAGTCAGGGAGTGGGGGGAGAGTAAGAACTAAGCATGTTTGTGTCACACACCTACCAGCACAGGGTATCAAACCCCTGATGACTATATAGTGCTATCACAGTCCTATGCAGTTGTTGGATGCACCACATAGGTTACCTGTGGTGGAGTCCACAGAACATATATGTGATGGTGAGTGACATCTGCAACAGGGAAATGGCAGTTATACGATAGGTAATGTACATGTACCTGTCCACATGAACAGGTGCCAGCATCAACACAGCCACACTCTCACAGGGACACACACACATTGACACACTTGGCAGGGCCAGGGATACAGCTCATCACCAGTGAGATTGCCACAACACAGTACTGTGCAGGTATCATATACAGCACATGAGTCATACAGAGGTTATATGGACAAAGGATATAGAGAGGTGTCTGACATCAGACAGCATGCTTCAATATGCCACTGGGAGTGTAGTGAGTGTGGATGTGATCATATGCATCATACAACACACGCACAAACACACAGGGGTGCCAGTACTGACATGCATGGGTGCATTTCTGCACGGGTATGTGGTGGTCAGCTGTGCCAGATGGCTATACAAGGCTAGGTGATGTGTATACCTTGGCATCAGGCCACATGACAATGGTCTGCATTGTGGATCAGGCCTCTGGTTTCTGCATTTGCCCACACAGGTGGGTATTGTATCCACCATCCAGTCACCTGGGTGGCTATTGTGTGTGGTCAATGCTGTGCATTGCTTGCCATGCATGTGTTCCCTAGTCCATGACATGGACTGTGTCTGGGATGTGTACACCTCCCACGTGCATGTACGGTGACATGTGGAACTGTGGTGTCCGGCCCATGTTGTGTACACAGATTATCATCAGATGTGCCAGTCGTGGATACCTGTGGCAGGAACTGGTAATGGACAGTAGGTTAACTCTGCACCTACATTGATAGCATGCTACTGGCATTCCCTGGCATCAGTGGCATCTGTCCATACAGGGCATGTTTTTAGGCATGGTATATCCTTTGTGGGTCACATGTGATGGTACCACAGGTGATGCAGGTGTCCAGTGGGGAACATGGGGAAGGTGCACTGTCTGCATGTATGTGCCTATTGGACAGATGGACAGGGTGCCATGCCCTCTGTAGGCCACTGCAATCACTCCATAGTTACTATCAGTCACCAATATGCAGTGGACTACCCACATATTGGCTGTTGCCTCGGCATGTGTGTGTGTGTGTGTGTGTGTATGTGACATGGGTTGAGAGCGTGCTCTGGGTAATACTGGGATTGCCTGGTTGTGACGTCACATGTATGGGTATGGATTTGCACCCTAGCCTCTTGGCTATTTCACATCTGTTATCCCTGTACAGTGGGCATTGTGATATAGGACCACCATAAAATACATTTGCAAAACCCTCCCCACATTGGACCCAGGTGTCACACACACTCACAAAGGATACAAGTTACAAACACACACACCTGTCATGTCTGGGAAATGAACACCTACCTACCTAGTTTAGGTACACTACACAGTTATAGCAGACGCCACAGAGATTACTGGAGTACCCATTTCTTAAAGATGTATTTCACATTGGATGACATCAGCAGGACTGCCAAAGTAGGCCATTGGACATATACTGAGTGTGACTAGCCTAAAATACATTACTCCCTACACATATACTGGAACACACACAAAACATCCACAACTGACATGTGTGGGTACAGAACCCCTACCAGAGGTCTATATCACACTACAGCAGTACGCACTTACAGGACTCGCTGCAGAGATTACTAGGTTAAAGTTTCCCAAAGGTGTATTTCTAGGTGGATGACATCAGCAGCCTTGCCAAAGATGAGCATTTGAATTGTAGGGAGTGTGACTACCCTAAAAAGCATTGCTTTCTACATAGACATACACATGAACACAGAAATTTGCCAGGTCTGGGAACTGAACTTCTACCTAACTATTATATCACACCACAGCAGTATGCAGTTACGGGACAGACCACAGAGATTACTGGGATGCAATCTTTCCAGGAATGTATTCTAGGTGGATGACATCAGCAGCCTTACCAACGTAGAGCATTGCAATTGTATGGAGTGTGACTACCCTAAAAAGCATTGTTCTCTGCACAGATAGGGTCAGACAGACACACACACACATGCACTTGCCATGTCTGGGAGTAGAATAACTACCTACCTAGGTTATCACAGCAATACACAGTTACAGGACATGCTACAGAGAATACTGGGCTACATCCTTCCCAGAGGTGTATTTCTAGGTGGATGACATCAGCAGCTTTGCCAAAGTTGAGCACAGAAATTGTATGGAGTGTGACTACCCTAAAAAACATTGCTCTCTATACAGACAGGGACACACACAAACACACTTGCCATGTCTGGCAGTAGAACAGCTACCTATATAATTTATCATACTACAACAGTGCACAGTTACAGGATGGGCTACAGAGATTACTCAGCTGCCTTCCTCCCAGAGGTGTATTTCTAGGTGGATGACATCAGCAGCTTTTCCAAAGTAATGCATTTAAATTGTAGGGGGTGTGACTACCCTAAAAAGCATTGCTCTCTACACAGACACACATACCTGCCATGTCTGGGAAACAAACTCCTACAGAAATATTTTATCACATTACAGCAGTACGCAGTTATGTGATGTGCCATGGAGATTACTAAGCTGTAACCTTTCCAGGGATTTATTTCTAGGTGGTTGACATCAGCAGCCTTACCAAAGTAGAGCATTGCAATTGTAGGGAGTGTGACCACCCTAAAAAGAATTGCTATCTACTGAGACAGACATACACATACAGTGGCTAAGGCTGGAGTTAAAACTCCTACCTAATTAGTTTATCACACTACAGTAGTATGCAGTTATGGGACACATCACAGAGATTACTGGGATGCAACTCTCCCAAAGGTGTATTTCACAGTAGATGACCACATCAGGCTTGTCATAGTGGGGCTATGGGGAGGGCAGTGTGTGTACATGGGCCATAACCCATTCATCTAGGGGTTGACATGCCACATGTGGGCACAACCTGGGTCATATTCCACAGGTACGTGTATACAGCTGCTATTTATTTATATTTGTTGACCGGGAGTGTCCGACTGGACGTAGGTCTATTTTTGCGGAGGCCTGGGGATAAAAGCTCCACAGTTAAAATAAACAGACAGCAGTTACATTGGATTACATAGCAATTAACAATTTACATAGCAATTACTTACAACATATTTACAGAGGAAGAACATAGTACATCAGTAGACAACTAGAATCTTTATCTGTGAAGTACATAACAGACATTAACAAATGTTACAAGAAGAAGTTCCTGCTGTATAATAAGTACTGGCTTATGAGCATCTGAGCTTGCTATAATCAAGATAATTAGTGGAGTGGAAAGAAAGGTAGTGGTTGGATGGGGTGGGTGATATTAGAGTGGGAGTTGCAAGGGCATAGCCAGCATATTTTTAGGTGCGCTTTTAGTAAAGTTTTGAAGTGGGTGCATGATGGTATGGAGGTAATTGTGGGTGGGAGGAAGTTCCATAATTTGGCTATGGTGCAAGAGAATAGTGCTTCACCAGCAGAGTTATTGGCTTTAGTGATCTGCAAGTGATTTTTGTTGCTGGATCTTAGTGGTCTGGTGGTGCGATAGGGTTGGAGTAGATTCTGGAGGGATGGGACATTTAGTGGATGGTTTACTAGTTTGTGGGCGAGTGAGAGTTGATACCATAGAAGGAGGTGAGGGAGTTCAAGCCAGCCCAGTGCAGCAAGTGAGAGACAGTGGTGACTACGGTAGGATGCCCCTGTGGTGAATTTGGCGATTTTGTTGTAGCAGGTCTCTAGCTTGTTTAGATCGCATTGCCTTAGGTTGGTATATATTGGAGAGGCATAAAATAGGGTGGAGATAAGGTGGGAATTTGCTATTGAAATCTTTGCTGCTTTGGTGAGAAGTTGCTTATTTCTGTATAGCGCTCCTAGTTTTTTGTGGACTTTTTTTATGGTCATGGGTATGTGAATGTCAAATTTTAGTTTATTGTCTATTTTCACTCCTAGCAATTTGGTGTGTTCAGTTGGGTATATAGTGGTGTTGTCTTTTGCTATGATGTTAAAGTGAGAGTTGTTTTGAGTATGTTTGGTGGGTTGGAACATGAGTAGTTTAGTTTTGTTTGGGTTGAGTATTAATTGGGCATCAGATAACCAAGTTTCAACAGAGGAAAAGGCTTCCTGTGTGACTTTTTGCAGTTTGGGTAGGGACTGGGCTGAGCAGATTATGGTCGAGTCATTTGCATATTGTATGAGTGTGCCATGTTTGGTGGCAGAGGCTAGATTATTGGTGAAAACAGAGAATAGTAGGGGTCCAAGGATGGATCCTTGGGGAACCCCTATGGAGACAGGTAGTTGGGGAGATATGTCATTCTGCCATACAACAGATTGTTGGCGGTCAGACAGATAACTCTAAAACCAGTTGGTGACTGATTGTGAGAAGGATAGGTTATTGAGGACAGAGATACGTTGTGTGTGTGGGACCATGTCAAATGCTTTAGATAAGTCTAGGAAAGTAGCAGAGGAGAGATAGCCATTGTTTTATGCTGAATGATAGTGTTAGTAAAGGAGAGTAAGGCAGTGGTGGGGCTATGGTTTGTTCGGAAACCATGCTGAGTATTGGAAAGGAGGTTGTTAGTAAGGAGGTAGTCTGAGACCTGAGACTGTATGCATCTCTCTAGTATTTTGGAGAGTGGAGAGAGAATAGCTATGAGCTGATAGATGACTACTTCCTTGAGCAGTCATGTTGCACAGCTGGCACATGCACCACATACTCTATAATGCTGACAGATACCGGTGGCTAGTATCTGCAGTGTGTGACATCAGACCCTTGTGCGGTTGTGGCCCTTTGGTTGTGTGCTGGATGGAAAAGCCCTGGATTGCTCCTTGTCACAGTCACCCTCTTCCACACATCTATGTATGTCTACCTTTGGCTTATTATAGTGTGTTTTCCTTACATATATGCCTGTATTCCTATCCACTGAGTGTGCAAAGCATGTGTGGTGCATACGGAGGAGTGTCTGCACTAACATCTGTGGCTGCCAGATATGTCTGTTCCACTGCTGTTTGCAGACATGGCTTTCATATGTTTATGTGTTAGCATGCCCAGTATGACCTTTCAGTATGTTGTTGACTGACATTGCCTTCTTTACTCTAAGTGTGTGTGGAACAACAACGAACACACTATATACTATCCACCAGTACGCTGAAAGACCTCTGTGTCTTGGGAGCATCCACACTCCTGCTCAAATTGCAACAGTTGCGCTGGCAATGTAAACCATAAAATTCAACGTTGAAATAATTACAAAAGATGTAAAAAAAATCCCAAAGGATGAATAAAAACATTTTACTCAATCCAATAGTAATGTTAAGCGCTTTCACTTGTACTACAACAAGCTTCATCAGAACACTGAAACTAAATCCAATAATCTTTAAATAACTTTTTTGGCGCCAATGCAGTTCAAAACTGCCCATCCAATTTAATGACATACAAACTTAAAAAACAAGAAATTCCACCGAAACTATGAAGCCAATAACAGTTTAATGCTCAAAGTCCACAAGTTCTCACATAAAAAATTCCATATATCCATGAACAACTAAACGCTTTCGCCAAGGTTAAAAACCATAGGCATCTTCAGAGTTGTTCGTTTACAATGCATTCTCCCCTTTTATACAACTTCCTGTTCATCAATTAACCAATCACTTAAAACAGTTGATGATCACTTAAAACACAATAAACTGATTATTAACAACTGCCTGATCTACCAAAAAGACTTATCAAATAATAAACCATACCCCCCCCTATAAAAACATCCCAAAACATACATAAAACTTCATTTTTTCATTTATGCACATAATATATATTACCTTCACTAAACATTCATATACAATGATGTAAAAATTAACATTTGATATAAATTGATTGTATTCTTATTACTTGATAATACTACGAATGTGCTAACAAACCATATAAATAGAAATATATGTGTATATATGAAAAATAAAAAATGCACTTATACAAATTTTGTTATCATAACTAAACAATTCTACCCTGTTTTATTTTTAAAAATGGCTTAAAACTTAAATACAACCAAATTATGTTATAACGCAAATAAATACTTACAAAAAAGTATGTTAAAATATGATAATGCTATTACATTGCTGTTATAAATTATAAAATGCATATCATTTCAAAGCCAAAAGTGGCTTAATAGATATAAAATCATTTAAACCAGGTGGAGTAGAGGCATCTGTAAATATTTACCACCATAGTTCTTTATAAGATAGTATTCCCTTAAAGTCTCCCCCTCTTTGATCTATTGACACAATATCTATTAAAGCAAAGTTAAAAAAATGACTGTCACCGTGTTCTTTTATGTGTCTATATAAGGCATTCTTTTCATCTTTTTTCTTTATACTGCAAAGATGGGAATAAATACGTCTGTTCAATTTCCTTTCGGTCTTGCCTATATAAAATCTGGGGCAGGTCATACATATAGCAATATATATAACCATTTTAGTTTGACAATTTCCTCTATAGGGCTTGATCTTGGTGCAGTTAAAGTTGTCTAAAACTATATTGTCCCCCTGGAATATAGTGTGGCATTGATTGCACATACTGCATTTGGAAGTGTTCTTATTATTAAAAATCTTACACATAAGACTTCTCTCTAAAATATGTTGTTCCAATTTTGTTGACAAATCTTGGAGCACTTCCTAACACAGAGACAATGTCCTGATCCGTCAATATAATATTCCAATTGTCAGTCAAGATTCTCTTAACCTTACCTATGTGTGGACCATATTCCAATATACATGTTCTATCAAATGAACTACTATTTTTATTTTTATCTTTTTCACTAATAACACTATTTTCAACAATTCCATTATTGTATCTTTCACCTAACAATGGTATATATTTTCCCCCACTCACTAATTATATACTTACTAACTTTAGACATAGTCTTGACATCATATCTTCTCTTCTTAAATAAGGAAGTAATATATAGCACTTCATCCAGCATATCCTCATATTCTGATGTCATCCTAACTGCTCTTATGAGTTGTCCTTTGTATATATTCATAAATTGTCTCCTAGAATGGTTACTGGTGTATTCTAGGTAATGATTGGAAAATGTATTTTTCCTATATATCTGAGATTTAAATGTATTTCCCTTCTTAGACACAAACCTGTCTAAATAGGCAAGACCGCAATTGTTTTTAGAAAAAGTGAATTTCAAATATTTATTGCTCATATTGATATATTCCAAAAATTGGTCTAATAAATGATCTCCGCCATCCCATATCATGTATATGTTGTCCAGAAATCTCGAGTAATACCTGATGTGTTTCATATATATACCAGTGAATACTTGAGTCTCTTCCCAGTCGAGCATTACCAGGTTGGCATATATGGGAGCACAAGTGGCTCCCATAGCTACGCCCCTGGTTTGCCTGAATTAATCACCTTCAAAGAATATATAGTTATGATCCAAAACCAGTGACATCATATCCAGAAGGAGACAAGTAGTATCCCATTGTATATCTGCGTATTTCCTGATACTACTGGCGAAGGCCTCTAATCCCTCTTCCTTGGGGATACAGGAAAATATGTCCATGGCATCAATGGTAACTATCTGAATGTCATTCCTAAATAAATAAATAGGATAACTTCTTAAGAAGTCCCAAGGGTCCTTAGCTATGTGTGGTATATTTTCATAGACTTGTTTTAAATATGTATCAATCACTGATCCCATAGGAAAAGTCTTAGACCTGCTACCTGATATTGTAGGTCTAAAAGGGGGGTCATCCACTACTTTATGAATCTTGGGAATACCTACTATAGTGGCTAATGTAGGATATTCAACTTTAATAAATTTATAAATATCCTCAGTAATCCTGTTGTCAATTAAATATTCTTCTATACACATATCTATTTTTCTATATCCTATATTAATTTCATTCATTGAGACATTTGCATAATTGCCTGAAGTATAGAGAAGGTCATGTATTTTAGAAGTATACACTAAGCAATCGTATATAACTATACCCCCCCTTTATCGGGTTTCATCACCCTAATGCTTCTATCTTTTCTTAAATCTTGAAGCACCTCATACTCTTCTGTGGACAAGTTGGACTTGTAATGAAAACCAGCTATCTGTTTATTTAACTGGTATATCTGTTGTGTAACCACTTTATCATATATATGAATAGTAGGGTGCATGGGGGGGGGGGTATATACGTACTCTTCTTTTTTATCATTGCGAGGCCACTCCAGCCTGGGTTGGTTTATCTTATAAGTTAGTGTCCTTATACATAATTACCAGGTTGAGTTTCCTGACATATTTTTTAATTTCCCCTATACAATCCACTAATCTAAGCTTGTTAGTTGGGACATATTTCATCCTTTAGACAACAAGTCAAAATGTGATGTTTTAAGCTCATATCCAGTATAGTTATAGATGTTAAAGTTCTTATTTGTAAAAACTACTCCATTACGTACAATACCACCTCAATCCTTATTCTCATCCATGTCGACAGTTACCCTACTTTCAATGGGGAATCTGTCTTGCTCATATAATGTAAATACTGGCTTCGATGTTACTAATAATCCTGTCTTCTCCAGTTCCCCCCTTTTTTCCAATATCGCTGCCTCTCCCTGTGTTCTGTGTATAAAAAATCATCATCTCTATCTGACCTGTGCCAGGTGTTGCCTTTATCTCCTCTTGTATAGTTAGTCTCACCTTTATTTTTATTTTTGTCCCATAAATATGCTTTCTCTCTTTTGTATTGTTCCAAATCTCTTTGAAATTTCCTCATCTTATGAACATGCGTTTTTTGTATAACATGTTCTGCATTGGAGAACTGCTTAATATATAGTTTCTCCCATTGGGAGAACAATAACTCATTTCTAATCAAATTGTTCAGTTCTTCCACTTCTTGCATTAAAATTGCTAACTTATCATCATTAAACTTGATCAGTAGTGACATAAATTTAAAACCACATTGGTCAAAAAAAACATTAAATTCTTGAATATCATTATCTGTAATAACCATTCCCATAGGAAATTTAAAAAAACTGAGCCCCATCGGCACAATTTTAACTTCAATACATTTTGATAAATAAGCATTATCTAATTTGATATTGTTTATCTGTAACAACTTTTTACCTAATGTATATATAGAATCCTTAAGTGAACTGTTTACACCTTTCGGTGTAAATACCCTATTAACATCCGCATTAGAGTTAATATTGTCAAAATATGTGTATAGAAGAATTTTTAATTGACAACAGGATTACTGAGGATATTTATAAATTTATTAAAGTTGAATATCCTACATTAGCCACTATAGTAGGTACTCCCAAGATTAAAGTAGTGGATGACCCCCCTTTTAGGCCTATAATATCAGGTAGCAGGTCTAAGACTTTTCCTATGGGATCAGTGATTTATACATATTTAAAACAAGTCTATGGAAATATACCACACATAGCTAAGGACTCTTGGGACTTCTTAAGAAGTTATCCTATTTATTTATCTAGGAATGACATTCAGATAGTTACCATTGATGCCATCGACTTATTTTCCTGTATCCCCAAGGAAGATGGATTAGAGGCCTTCGCCAGTAGCATCAGGAAATACGCAGATATACAATGGGATACTACTTGTCTCCTTCTGGATATGATGTCAATGGTTTTGGATCATAACTATATATTCTTTGAAGGTGATTAATTCAGGCAAACCAGGGGCGTAGCTATGGGAGCCGCTTGTGCTCCCATATACGCCAACCTGGTTATGCTCGATTGGGAAGAGACTCAAGTATTCATTAGTATATATATGAAACACATCAGGTATTACTCCAGATTTCTGGATGACATATACATGATATGGGATGGCGGAGATCATTTATTAGACCAATTTTTGGAATATATCAATAGGAGCAATAAATATTTGAAATTCACTTTTTCTAAAAACAATTGCGGTCTTGCCTATTTAGACACGTTTGTGTCTAAGAAGGGAAATACATTTAAATCTCGGATACATAGGAAAAATACGTTTTCCAATCATTACCTAGAATACTCCAGTAACCATCCTAGGAGACAATTAATGAATATATACAAAGGGCAACTCATAAGAGCAGTTAGGATGACATCAGAATATGAGGATATGCTGGATGAAGTGCTATATATTACTTCCTTATTTAAGGAGAGAGGATATGATGTCAAGGCTATGTCTAAAGTTAGTAAGTATATAATTAGTGAGTGGGGGGAAATATATACCATTGTTAGGTGAAAGATACAATAATGGAATTGTTGAAAATAGTTTTATTAGTGAAAAAGATAAAAATAAAAATAGTAGTTCATTTTATAGAACATGTATATTGGAATATGGTCCACACATAGGTAAGGTTAAAAGAATCTTGACTGACAATTGAAATATTATATTGACGGATCAGGACATTGTCTCTGTGTTAGGAACAGGTCCAAGATTTGTCAACAAAATTGGAACTAATATAAAACATGTTTTAGAGAGAGGTCTTATGTGTAAGATTTTTAATAATAAGAACACTTCCAAATGCGGTATGTGCAATCAATGCCACACTATATTCCAGGGGGACAATATAGTTTTAGACAACTTTAACTGCACCAAGATCAAGCCCTATAGAGGAAATTGTCAAACTAAAATGGTCATATATATTGCTATATGTATGACCTGCCCCGGATTTTATATAGGCAAGACCGAAAGGAAATTGAACAGATGTATTTATTCCCATCTTTGCAGTATAAAGAAAAAAGATGAAAAGAATGCCTTATATAGACACATAAAAGAACACGGTGACAGTCATTTTTTTAACTTTGCTTTAATAGATATTGTGTCAATAGATCAAAGAGGGGGAGACTTTAAGGGAATACTATCTTATAAAGAACTATGGTGGCAAATATTTACAGATGCCTCTACTCCACCTGGTTTAAATGATTTTATATCTATTAAGCCACTTTTGGCTTTGAAATGATATGCATTTTATAATTTATAACAGCAATGTAATAGCATTATCATATTTTAACATACTTTTTTGTAAGTATTTATTTGCATTATAATTTGGTTGTACAAAAAAAAAAAACGTATAACAAAGATCCACAGAATAAACGTTCGATCAGACCAGTAAAAAATGATAATCAGCAAACCAACAAGCAGGTGATACAGCGAACACGGCAGCATACACAAATCTAACTATGAACCATTTATTAACAGTTTATTAAAATAATAGAGGTAAGCGCTTTCACAAAAAATGCTACATCAGACCTATACACATAAAAACAACGGTCTATTATATACTATAAAAAAATTTTGAACCAACCAATTACATTACAAACTTAATTCAGTCCAGCTCAACTTCTTAAGGAGACATCACAAACTAAAGTACAACAGAGCTTCAAATCACATAAAAATACATAACAAAAAAATTTTATCAAACCACATTAAAACATCACATATTCATACATATATAGGAATAAACACAACAATACACATATAAAAAATAATAAATATCTCAATAAAATAAAAAATCTATCTTAAAAAATCTTACAATTGTTATTTTGGTACAATCCGTTTCTTCAAGTAGGGCTTAATGAATGCTCTTTCATTAAGCCCAGAGCCTCTATCGGCTCTCAAAATGACCATCCAATTATTTTCTTTAAACTCTGTATGGTTACGTAAATCCCCCATATGTGGACTAGGGGAAATAATGTCAATAACTCTAAAGTTGAAATAATGTGAATCACCATGCTCGCTGACATGTTTTGAAAGGGCATTAGTAACAATCCCCTTCCTGATACTATAAACATGTTCCCTAATTCTATCACGTAGGCAACAATTCGTCTTGCCCACGTAGAAGGAATTACAGATGACACATTGGGCTAAATAAACAACATTGCACGATTTACAGTCCGCATTCACATGAAAAGAAAAACATCTCTTTAAATGTGGATGATCAAATTTCTCAGAAGTATCAATATAACAACAAAAATTGCAGCTTCCACAAGGCAAAGTCATGCCTATTCTGACAAAAACATTATTCTCGGACCTCTCACTACAAAGAATTCTCTTCAAATTCCTCTTATTCCTAAAAACAAACCTTGGACTGGGACCAACTATTTCACTCAGCTGAGAATCTACCTGTAGAATGGACCAGTGTTGTCTAAAAATATCACATAGAGATCATTGATCTCTTGTGAAAAACAATGGGATTCTGACATGTTCAAATTGTCTAGCAGCAGACGGTGAAGATTCACACGTTACCAAAGTTTTAGGTCCATAATATGGAGCTGCTGTCCCTTCCCTAAGGATATCCAAATCAGACCAATTAGTTAGAATCTCACTGACTGAATAGCGTCTACCTACAAGTCTCTGTTGCAAGAACTCAATCTCAGTTTGAAAACCTATACTGGTAGGATTGAGCCTGGATGCTCTAATGCCTTGACCACATATCAAATTACGAAATAATTGGTTAGGATGCATACTACTTCAAGTTAACAAGTTATTACAAGCACACCTCTTCCTATACACTCCAGTATTGATCAGGACATCTGGTAGTTTCTCAATAAACAACTCCAAAACCTCAATCCTCTCACTGGAATGTGCCACAGTAAAAGTCAAACAATCACATAAGCTATTAATCTGTGCAAAAAACATTTGTAAATCAGCAACACTTCCTCTCCAAAGAAAAAAGACATCATCGACAAAATGCAGATAGCAAACAACATTGCAAACAAAACTCTCTAGCTTAAACAAGACTGCATTCTCCCACTGTGCTAGAAACATATTGGCGTAGCTATTTGCACAGGACGCGCCCATAGCTACGCCATATTTCTGGACAAGTCAATCTTCCTTGAACATGAAAACATTGTTCTCCAGCACAATTTCCAATAAAAAACAAACCAATTCAGTCTTAGCCAAATCATACTCACTATGTGACTTCAAGTAATCATATACATAACAAAGCCCCAAGTCATTAGAAATCATTGTAAAGAGGGACTGAATGTCCATCGTTGCAAAAACCAAATTCTCTATGTCCTCAACACTCTGTATACACTCATACAAATCTACAAGAAACTGTTTGGAATCCTGTAAAACCATTCTATTTAAATTTAAAATAGGTCTCAAATGTTTCTCTATAAAAATAGATAAGGGTTCTGTAACCCAACCACCTCCAGATACGATCGGACGCATCGGGGAACCTGTTAACTGTTTGTGGATCTTATGGAGTCCTTAAATAACAGGAATGAAAAGATCTTGCACATTAAGAAACCTGAAGGTCTCCTCTGAAATCATACCAACATCAAAAATTTCCTGTACTGATTGTCTGACAACCTTCAACATGGCATGAACCTCAATTACACCTATCATTTGGTAGAAATTAGCTTCACTGAGCATCATCTTCATACTCTTATCATACAGCTTGCTGTCCATGGCAACAACTGAACCCCCCTTATCAGCAGGTCGAATGCTGATATCATTGTTCACCTTAAGTTGCTTCAAGGCTTGTCTCTCTCCAACTGTAAGGTTAAACCTCCTTCCAGGTTGATACTTCCCTGCACACTCATTATAATAATCATGTATGCTATCTTCTGTAAGCTTGCAATAAGCCTCAACTAGAGGATGATTAACTGGTACATACATACTCAGTGGCTTGAATCCCGAAACAAACTTTGAATCAGGGTTACTGTTATTAGCCACAGAATTGTCACCATATTGAAAACATAACATCAAATTCCTACAAAATAACTTCAAATCCAATATCGTATCAGTTAACCTACTATTCTGTGATGGAATAAAGTCATACCCTTACACAACACATTACACTCTTCTTGATTCAAACAATATGACGAAATATTAACAATCGAGTTGACATTCTCCCCCACATCTTCTTCAGGGAGTGATTTTGATTGTGTTCCACTGACAATTTCCTCTTCTGGCGACCTCGACTCATCGACCGACTCCTTCTCCCAAACTGTTCTGTGCGGACAGGTAAGGGAAAAGGAAGATCACTAGGGGAAATGCCAGAGGAAACACTGTTACTAGGAGAACCACATTGTGACTGAACACCATTTAGTTTAACTTTCGGTCTTACAACCCTATTTGGTTCAGGTTTATTACTAACAATCACCTTAGGAAACAAATTCTGATCCAATGAACCATTGATCATATTCTTACAAGCAGCATCATCAGATACCATATCACAAGAAATATTAGTAGATGGCACAGTAGTTTCAGACAAATTTGAAACACAATCATTGATGGGAGTAATACTCTCATCACACACTGTAACAGAACCATTCTGTATACAACTCACAGCATTAACAAAATTAGTCTGTACCACACTCATATTACCAACAGATGTGGATTCAGTCACAGTTAAGATAGATTTAGATGGAATACTAACAGGTTCACAAACAGTTCTGTTGGCTTGTGAATTCGTAGGGACTACCTCTGATCTTGATCAAACAAACACTTGGCCTGTTCTGAAGTCATTCAAATCCCTCAATATATTTGTTTTTTTTTTCTGTTGTAAAAGCTTTCTTTCAAAAACAGCTACTCCATCCAAGACACTCTATAATAAAGGATGTAATAACTCGCTCGAAAAATTATCAAATAAAAAGTCTTGTTTCAGCTTCAAATCATTTCTTATTCTGTCCTCTTCGGGACCGAAAAAATAATTAAGCAAATGCATATAACTAGCGCTCACCTCTAAGTTCAGACGCTGCCATTTGCTCAAAATTTCCGGATACTGGTTCCCTTGCGTCGGCATATTCAGGACATGAAGTCCTCGAGGAACGATGTTTTTCTCTAAACAAAGTTCAAAATGTTGCCTTTGTAACTGAAACTTTTTCAATTTTAAAAAACCACGTTCTACAGCCTCCATATGTTGCTGAAGCTCCTCTCGCAACCGAGTCGCTTCAATGACATCATTAGGTACTGCATCGTTAGTGTCCATAGATACGAACAACTTCCGATCTTTCTCCAAATATTTGGAGAAGCGTTGTGACAAATTCACACTAGATCTGCCATTTCTGGCCAGATCATAATCCAACTCAATAGAGTCAATATAGTCAACAGCAATCTCCACCATGTTTCCGTGGATGATGTTAAGAGTAAAACA
Source organism: Protopterus annectens (assembly GCF_019279795.1). Classification (NCBI taxonomy): domain Eukaryota; kingdom Metazoa; phylum Chordata; order Ceratodontiformes; family Protopteridae; genus Protopterus; species Protopterus annectens. Next base: position 721,915,212 of record NC_056746.1, on the reverse strand, counting down.
ATAAAAAAGAAAACGTATAACAAAGATCCACAGAATAAGCGCTCGATCAGACCAGTAAAAAACGATAATCAGCAAACCAACAAGCAGGTGATAGAGCGAACACGGCAGCATACACAAATCTAACTATGAACCGTTTATTAACTGTTTATTAACATAATACAGGTAAGCGCTTTCACAAAAAATGCTTCATCAGACCTATACACATGAAAACAATGGTCTATTATATACTATAAAAAACTTTGAACCAACCAATTACATTACATACTTAACTGAGTCCAGCTTAACTTCTTAAGGAGACATCACAAACTAAAGTACAACAGAGCTTCAAATCACATAAAAATACATAACAAAAAAATTTTATCAAACCACATTAAAACATTACATATTCATACATATATAAGAATAAACGCAACAATACACATCTAAAAAATAATAAATATCTCAGTAAAATAAAAAATCTATCTTAAAAAATCTTGCAATTGTTATTTTGGTACCCTCCATTTCTTCAAATAGGGCTTAATTGATGCTCTTTCGTTAAGCCCAGAGCCTCTATCAGCTGTCAAAATGACCATCCAATTATTCTCTTTAAACTCTGTATGGTTACATAAATTCCCCATATGTGGACTAGGGGAAATAATGTCAATAACTCTAAAGTTGAAATAATGTGAATCACCATGCTCGCTGACATGTTTCGAAAGGGCATTAGTAACAATCCCCTTCCTGATACTATAAACATGTTCCCTAATTCTATCACGTAGGCAACGATTCGTCTTGCCCACGTAGAAGGAATTACAGATGACACATTGGGCTAAATAAACAAATCAAATTTCTCAGAAGTATCAATATAACAACAAAAAAATATCTCTATGTGATATTTTTAGACAACACTGGTCCATTCTACAGGTAGATTCTCAGCTGAGTGAAATAGTTGGTCCCAGTCCAAGGTTTGTTTTTAGGAATAAGAGGAATTTGAAGAGAATTCTTTGTAGTGAGAGGTCCGAGGATAATGTTTTTGTCAGAATAGGCATGACTTTGCCTTGTGGGAGCTGCAATTTTTGTTGTTATATTGATACTTCTGAGAAATTTGATCATCCAGATTTAAAGAGATGTTTTTCTTTTCATGTGAATGCGGACTGTAAATCGTGCAATATTGTTTATTTAGCCCAATTTTTTTGTGAAAGCGCTTACCTCTATTATGTTAATAAACAGTTAATAAACGGTTCATAGTTACATTTGTGTATGCTGCTTTGCTTGCTCTATCACCTGCTTGTTGGTTTGCTGATAATTTGGTTGTATTTAAGTTTGTATGTCTATAATTTTGATGGGCAGTTTTGAACTGCATTGGTGCCAAAAAAGTTATTTAAAGATTATTGGATTTGGTTTCAGTGTTCTGATGAAGCTTGTTGTAGTACAAGTGAAAGCGCTTAACATTACTGTTGGATTCAATAAAATGTTTTTATTCATCCTTTGGGATTTTTTTTACATCCTTTGGAATTATTTCAACGTTGTATTTTACGGTTTACATTGTCAGCATGGTCGGCATGGACTGTTACTACATTTCTGCATAGGATGGGGGGCACACCTGACTATTTCTACATTTCTACACAGGATTGTGGGGGGGCACACCTGACTGGTACTATATTTCTATGTAGGATGGGGGGCACACCTGACTATTTCTACATTTCTACACAGGATTAGGGGGCACACCTGACTGTTATTATATTTCTACATAGGATGGGGGAGGGCACACCTGACACTTGTACACATTTGCTAGGACTGTACTGGTATTTTGGGTACTCAGTTTCAGTCTGTAGTCTTCCCTGTCATGCTGGCTAGAGGCATACCAGTGTACTACAGATCTTAACTTTTACTTACCTACATATTAGTTACTGACTTCCTAGCTTTCAGAACTGACATCTCACTGCCTGACCTGCTGTAGTCTGTCTGTGTAGGCCTGGGGGGAAGGTTACCCATAGGCCTCATTCTGAGGCCATCACACAGCCTTTGTTTGTGCTTGCCTACACCTGTCCTGCTGGCTGCGACTGTTGTTGGGTATGTGACCCCCCCTGACTGGCATGTGTAAGTCACTTACCTTGTGGGTGTCCCAGTATTGTGGGTGGTGCTGCAGGGCTGCCTATGTCAGATACACATAGTACATTCCCTACACATGGTTTGGCACAGGTAGTGTAATGTTTGGTATCCCTTTTACTGTATGTGAGAGTCAGAGAGAGGTGTTATTCCCTGGGTCCCTCCCATGTCAGTGTATGTGCTATGCATTGCCTCTTTGCCAAAACTAGGGCATACTGGGCATGCCTCCTTCTGCATAATGGGACAGGCTCAGGTTATTCCTCCTCTGAGTCACTCTGTGCTTGTGCAGGCCTTGGCATTGGTGGGGGCTGTTTGGCCCTGCCCCATGCTGTTCCTGCTGTAGCTGTTTCCACAGGATCATATTGTGTAGTATGGCATATACAAGAACAATGTGGGTACATGTAGCTGGTGAGTACTGCAAGGCTCCACCGGATGTGTCCAGGCACCAGAACCATAACTAGAACATCTCAAACACATACTCTATTATGATTCTTGTTTGTGCATGTGCCTCATTATGGAGTTCTTGTTCAGGTGTGTCTGCATTTTTGATGCGTGTCATCAGCCACGGCTCCAGTGCATATCCAGCATCCTCCACTGTGAATTGTGATAGCTTCCAAGGCAGCCAGCACACACATTCATTATTATGCCCTGGGCATCACACACAACCTTGCAGTTGATGGAGGGGAAGCCCTTGCGGTTGATGTAGACCCTACCCCACTCACCGGGTGGTGCTTTGATGCATATGTGCATGCAGTCTATCGCACCCACTACCTCAGGGTAATCTGCTATTTGGTAGAAGAGATGCATATTGCTGGCCAATGCCTCACGGGTGTTGGGGAAATATACTTGCTCACTAAATGTGCTGACATGGCATCCAAGAACTGGTGGAGTACCCTGGATGCTGATGTTTGTGAAATTCCCATCATATCCCCAGTTGGCCTTTGGAAGGTACCTGTAGCAAGCATTCTTAGGCCTACACATACCTTGGTATCCACTGGGATGGGTTTTGCTCTGTTAGTTCTGTGTGTCAGGTGTGGATGACACAGCTCAGCAATTTGCTGTAGGAGGTCCCTGTCCACCCTATAGCAGTCCACTCTCCAGCTCATGTAGCCCCTGGTAGGTTCCCCTTGGTCTGTACACTCTTCTCCATCTCCTCACTGTGGGTTGGTCGGCAGCTTTCACATCCTCACCACCCTCAGCCTCTTCCAGAAGTTGTTGTGTGATAGCTATTGTAGTCTCTATCATTTTGCTGTTGTGAGTGTTAAAAGTTCCCTGCTTGTTTAGACTGGTGGTGTAGGTTGTGGAAAAACCAGAGGGGAAGGTGTTTTGCTTAGTTTATAGTAGTGCTCTGGGCTGGGCTGGTCTGCTGCCTGTGTAATTGGCTGATTCCAATACATTTCACCTGCCAGCTAAGCTAGTTCTCCTTGATTACCTTCCTACTGCTGTTTTCCCTTCCCATTGCCTCCCTCTTTAAACCCATGTGCACGCTGTGCATAGTGCTGAAATGTGCACACTGCTGCTATTTCCAGGTTTCACCTCGTTTTCTTCCTGTAAATCCCGGTGCATGGCATGCACACCCGCTTAGGGTTTGTAAAAAGCGCTATGCAGGTTTAGACACACCCCCTAGCTAAGCTCTGCTAGGCTAGGAGCAGACCCGGGCCACAGGGCCCCAATCTGCTTACAGTATGTCTGACACACCCCCCATGATGTCACCTATCTCCTAGGTTTGCACCAGACTATTCCTACTCTTACACTGTTGGGACCTGACCCACATGCTGGGGAAAACTGGGATTCACTATCCTTCCCCTCATTTGCATAGGATTGCCTGCTAATGCATAGCTACATGTCTCACACTGAGCCTCCCCCCTTAGCAACCACTACTCACTGGCCATGTTGTCTTCTGCCTGCCATTGACTTGCATGGCAGAATACTGATTTTTGTTAGAATGTTTAATTTAGGTTCATTTTGATATTTTTCTGATCCCATTTGCATGCAGCTGCCCTACGATTAAACAGCCAAGATCATCTATAAAATAATAAAAGTTGATTTTTGTATTTATTTTTATGTTGGCAATGCCAATGGCCTTATACTTGGCCATTGGCATGTTTACTACATGATATGCAGCCTTTATTTGGAGCTGTCATAGCTCTGTTTTGGAGTTTGCAGAAATGTACTTGGTTACTTACCGATTTCATTTCTGCAGTTAGCACTTGTCTTGCACAGACTGCTGCAAGCTTCCTGGATTGCAAAATCACCTCATTTGCATAGATTTCTCCTGAAAATGTGGTGATTTGCATACCAGGGCTTAGTCCATGCAGGAGTAGTGCAGGAGCATTCGTGCACGCCCCTGCAGGCTGTTCCTGGATCGCACGGCAGACATATTGCCTGCTTGTGCTCCTGCACTGATCTTGCACTCTGTGCAAGCATTTGAGAATCCAGAGGCATATTACTATGAGAACATTTTATAAAAATTGGTCTGAATTGTGTATGATAGTTAAGGAAAAAATATAAAATATGTTTATTTATTTTTTTTTACAGTGGCAATATGATGTGAGAAAAATATAAAAGAATATATAACAATGCATTGGAAGATTTAGAAAATAATGATAGAAAGCACTTTTCAAAGAAAAAGAATTATACGAAAGAAATAAAAAAATACAAAAGTTATTATATAAACAAATATATTTTTTACAAGGAAAAGAGAAAAAGTATTGAGTTCCTTAAGCAAATTACTAAAGGAAGATGGTAGTGAAATGAGAGAAAAAATGTAAAAGAAGAAATAGAACTTGTGGAAAAGATTATGAACAATGTAATATAATATGTGCAGGAAATGTTTAAAGAAAAAAGAAGGTTGAGAAAAAAACATGGAAAGTAAAAAACTTAGACAAAGAAAATAAAGAATCGGAAATGGAGATTTCGTTAAATGAGATAGATAAAGTATTAGGGCAAGTAAATATAGATTTGGCTGCAGACCCAGATGGAATAGGGTATAAAATGTATAAAATTTTAAGGGATTGGCAAATAAAACATTTTTTTAAAGATTCTGAATAAATGGTTAAATGAAGGTTTTTATGTATAGGAAATTATGTAGTGGAATACTTAAATTTATGTGGAAGAAAGACTATAGAAGGTAATTAATAAACTAGAGACCAATAGTATTGACTAATAATGATTATATGATCCGTATGAAAATAATACAAAAGAGAGTTGAAATTAAATTGGAAAATATTATGGAAGATACCATATGTAATATAAAGGGGAAAGGTTGTCAAGAATTATTAATGACAGAGAAATTGTGGATGATAACATGAACAGAAAAGAAGAAGCAAAAATCATGACAGGAGATCTTAATAAGGAATTTGACATAACTAGGCATGAAATCTTATGGGTAATAATAAAAGAATATAATATAAGTGAGAAGAAAGTTAAGAATTTATATATGCTGACATATAGTAAAAACAAATTTAAAATACTTGTAAATGGCTGGTTAAGCCAAGAAGTACATATGAAGAGTAGTGTAAGACTGGGATATCCAATGAGTTGTATACGTTTTGCATTAGCTATGACTGTGATAGTATGTGAAATAAATTACACAATGAAGTGGGCAGTGTATATAATACCTGAAGGGTTAAGAATTCCAGTTCAGTTTACATATGTAAATAACATTATAATAATTGTAAAAAACAAAATTTAGATAAAAGAAGTAATAATTTACACAGATGACTGTCTAGAGATAATATGGATGATTTTAAATAATGAGAAAAAGTAAAGATTTAGGTGATGTAGATTAGGTGATGTAGTAAAAATTGGGGTTTATATTTTAAAATGAAAGAAATCCCTGTTAGGTATAACATTTGATAATAAAGATGTAAGTAGAATTCAATGGGTAAAACAATAAAAGAAGTAAAGCAAACATGTCTTTTCTGGAGAAGATATAAATTGTAATTCAGAAAAAAAGGCTTATTTGATAAATTTGGTATTGATGGGAAAAATACCATAATTAGCAAGTATATTTGTATTGCCAACAGCATTTGGGAAGGTAATATTGCAGATATATTGGCTTCTTGATTAAACCCAGTAAAAAGAGGAGTTTTGTATTTAAATCAAGAAGACACAGGTTTAGGCTTAATTAACCTAGTGGTATACACTGCTTCATTAAATTTGTACAGAGTGTTAAAGTGGATTAATGAAAAAAGATGAAGGATTAGTAGTAAAAATGTATAAATATAAGTATGATTAATTTGGGGGTATGGTAAAAAAGAGTAAAAGAGAAAAGGAGTATAAAAATGTAAAAATAAAATGTTAAGAAAAATAGTTTTGTGAAAGATAAAAAATGAACTTATAGAAAAAGATAGAAAGGTATTGTATACTAACCTAATGATAAAACATTACTGTGTAAAACATGGAACATTTGGCAGTTGAAAAAATTAAAGCTTTAAAAATAAGAAGCAAATGGTGTAATCAGAAAGTAGAATGCCAAGATTTTTCAGAAGACTGGTAATATATAAATTGCCAGTAAAAGGAAATATGCAATAAAAAAGACAAACCCCGGGATTCAAGAAGCTTGCGCCATGCACCAGAGTAGTGTCGGCGATCTAGCATCAAATATGGCCATCGAGCGATTCAGGTAAGTGCTGTTTCCACATGCACTACCAGCGTATGCCAAAGCTGCGCAGCTCCCGGTGCATGTATGCTAATTACCCCATGTACAGCAGTGTAGTATGCAAATGAAGGTATATAGCAATTCATGAAGTTGTGCAGGCGTAGCGTAAGCATGCAGAAATGTAAACCAAAAAAAGATTTACATTTTTTCAAACAGAACATCGGAGCCATGAAAGCGGACCAAACTTATGTATTATAATACAGGAACAAACCACTTGCTGACAAACAGGATAAACGCCCAGTGCTCCAGAAAAACTTAAATAATATTAATGAAACCAAAAGGAGCAACTAGGCTGATGCAGAGTCACAAGTAGAAATGAAAGGCAAAATCCTCAGGTTAAAATCCAAATGAAAGGCAAAATCCTCAGGTTAAAATCCAACTTTAATTCCACTGCAGGTCAGATAAGCGCTTTCACTCATTCATTTGAGCTTCATCAGATCATGTAACAAAGACCTTCAAGTACATAGGCTACATTTATACAGTTAAAACATCTCCTATTGGCTGCTTCTTGTTACATATTCATGAGTTAATCTAAGCTTAAAGATATATGCACATATAAACATGCTAAGATGTATAAAATGACAAAGTGAATATAAAAACATAAAAACATATAAAAACTCTCCATGAACACTCAAGATGCTCTAATAAATATGTATATATAAATATATATATCAAAAGAAATCTATTTCAAGGGGTAAAAACATATATGTTCCATCATTTATTATAAAATCTACAAACATTCCTCCGTTTGTTTAACATAGGTTTAATGGAGGCTCTCTCATTGAGACCTAAACCCCTATCTGCTCTCAATCTAACTATCCACATGCTCTCCTTACTCTCAGTATGGTTCCTGATGTCACCTCCTCGTATACTGGGTTTAATATTCTCAAGAGCTCTAAATAGGAAATAATGTTCAGGACCTGCTTGGGCTACGTGCTTAGCTAAGGCATTGTGAGGTGAAGCCTTCCTAATGTGGTAAAGATGTTCTCTTATCGTGTCTTTAAAACGACGATTGTTTTTGCCAACATAAAATGCATCACATATTTGGCACACCGCCAAATAAACTATATGAGTAGTATCACAGGTAGCTACAGCACGTATGCTAAAGTTAGTGTGCATGTCAGGATGTTCAAAAAATGGACTGGGGTCAAGAGAATTACAATAATTACAGCGTCCTCATGGTTTTGTGTGTTCAAGAGGCATTGACCATTCATCCCTTTTTGAATAACATAACATTCTCCTTAAATTTAATTTGTTCCTATATAAAAAGGTGGGTTTAGTCCCCACAGGTTTACAGATGGTGTCATCAGTACAGAGAATAGGCCAGTGTTTCGTAATAATATTCTTGATTGCTGGACAATCAGTACTATATGGTAAAGAAACCCTTACATGAGTTGATCTCTCATCTCTACCATTGTCTATTGTAACGGATCCACCAGTAATAATTGGTCCAAAATAAGGGGCTGCTCTGTTCAGTCTAAGTTTATTGACATCTAAGAGGTTGGACTCAATCTCTTGTGAGCTATAGCCCCGTTCTTCTAGCCTTATCTTGAGGTCACTCACTTCATTTAGGAAGCCTTCTTCTATGGCATTTAGCCTAGAGGTTCTCATCCCCTGGCCTCTAATGATATTCTTAAAAATATGCTGTGGGTGCATACTATCACGCTGTAATAGAGTATTAAAATAGCAAGGTTTCCTATAGACACCTGTATTAATCAAACCACATGCTAACTTTTCAATATACAAGTCAAGAAATTCTATCTTCTCTCTAGAGTGATTCATACTGAAGGTTAAATAGCCAGTGAGGTTGTTCAATATAGTATGGAACACGAACAAATCATCAACACTGCCTCTCCATAAAACAAAAACGTCATCCACGAAACGTCTATAAAAAGTTACATGTTGTTTAAACATTTCTAAATTAAAGAGACTCTCAAATTCCCAAAATGCCAAAAACATGTTTGCATAGCTGTTGGCACAAGGTGTGCCCATGGCTACACCACCTCGCTGTTGGTAAAACTTGTTGTCATAGGTGAAAAGATTGTTATTCAAAACGAGTTCAAGGAAATGTACAATGAGGTCTACTTTAACTGATGTATATTCGCTATGTAAGAGTAGGTGCTCAGTGATATAAATCAGGCCTATATTATTTGGTAACACAGTAAACAAGGACTTGATGTCAAACGTTACAAAAATCAAGTTATCAACGTCACAAATGCCACCTAAGCAGTCATACAAATCTGTTAAAAACTGTTTGGAATCTTTCAGTACAACTTTGTTCTTATTTATTATAGGTCGCAAATGTTTCTCAACATAGACAGAAAGGTTTTCAGTGATCCAACCCTGACCAGACACTATGGGTCTCATTGGTGGGTCAATGGAGTCTTTGTGAATCTTAGGTAACCCATGTATTGTTGGTACAAGTGGATTCTTAACAAAGAGATAGTCAAACAATTCTTGATCCAAGATATCACCTTTCAACATATCTAATAGCATATTGTTTACGTGACTAATAGTGGCTTGCACTATTTGTTCGTTAACTTGTAAATAGAAATCATCTTCCAAGAGTTTAATCATAGCATCATGATATTTGCTAGTGTCCATAACTACTATCCACCACCTTTATCAGCTGGTTTGATGGTTATGGACTGTAATGACTGAAGTTTAAGTAAGCTAGTCTGCTCCCCTCTAGTCAAATTACCATTCTTCCTATATTTCTTTAGAGAAAAATATTCATACAAATCATCCTCAGTTAGTTTCAAATATGCCTCAACTAACGGATGATTAGGTGGGACAAAGTTGCTAAGCTTCTTAAACTTTGGTGGTCTAGTAACGTTATTGTCTGTCAATTCACTATCAGTTTTATCATGAAATAGCAGTTTAAGCATAAGATTTCGACAGAAAAGTCTCATGTCTACTACAGTGTCTGTAAAGTTACTGTGTGCACTTGGTATAAAGTTTAGGCCTTTACATAATAATTTCTCATCACATTCAGTCAACAAATATCCTGAGATGTTATGTATCATAGAATCACAAAGTACATACCACCATCACTACAGGAGTAGTAAGTGAGCTCCCTTTTCCCCTCCCAGTCCGAAAGGACAAGAATATAACAAGGGGACGCTCTATGAGCAGGGGGATACAGAAACGGAAATTATCAGAAAAGTATGTACCACATCAGACAATAAAGAAGATGTGGAAGAACAAAGTAAATTAGATACAGCTGAAATTTTGATACCAGCAGATTCATGATAAAACTGATAGTGAATTGACAGACAATAACGTTACTAGACCACCAAAGTTTAAGAAGCTTAGCAACTTTGTCCCACCTAATCATCCGTTAGTTGAGGCATATTTGAAACTAACTGAGGATGATTTGTATGAATATTTTTCTCTAAAGAAATATAGGAAGAATGGTAATTTGACTAGAGGGGAGCAGACTAGCTTACTTAAACTTCAGTCATTACAGTCCATAACCATCAAACCAGCTGATAAAGGTGGTCGGATAGTAGTTATGGACACTAGCAAATATCATGATGCTATGATTAAACTCTTGGAAGATGATTTCTATTTACAAGTTAACGAACAAATAGTGCAAGCCACTATTAGTCACGTAAACAATATGTTATTAGATATGTTGAAAGGTGATATCTTGGATCAAGAATTGTTTGACTATCTCTTTGTTAAGAATCCACTTGTACCAACAATACATGGGTTACCTAAGATTCACAAAGACTCCATTGACCCACCAATGAGACCCATAGTGTCTGGTCAGGGTTGGATCACTGAAAACCTTTCTGTCTATGTTGAGAAACATTTGTGGCCTATATTAAATAAGAACAAAGTTGTACTGAAAGATTCCAAACAGTTTTTAACAGATTTGTATGACTGCTTAGGTGGCATTTGTGACGTTGATAACTTGATTTTTGTAACGTTTGACATCAAGTCCTTGTTTACTGTGTTACCAAATAATATAGGCCTGATTTATATCACTGAGTACCTACTCTTACATAGCGAATATACATCAGTTAAAGTAGACCTCATTGTACATTTAATTGAACTCGTTTTGAATAACAATCTTTTCACCTATGACAACAAGTTTTACCAACAGCGAGGTGGCATAGCCATGGGCACACCTTGTGCCAACAGCTATGCAAACATGTTTTTGGCATTTTGGGAATTTGAGAGTCTCTTTAATTTAGAAATGTTTAAACAACATGTAACTTTTTATAGACGTTTCGTGGATGACGTTTTTGTTTTATGGAGAGGCAGTGTTGATGATTTGTTCGTGTTCCATACTATATTGAACAACCTCACTGGCTATTTAACCTTCAGTATGAATCAATCTAGAGAGAAGATAGAATTTCTTGACTTGTATATAGAAAAGTTAGCATGTGGTTTGATTAATACAGGTGTCTATAGGAAACCTTGCTATTTTAATACTCTATTACAGCGTGATAGTATGCACCCACAGCATATTTTTAAGAATATCATTAGAGGCCAGGGGATGAGAACCTCTAGGCTAAATGCCACAGAAGAAGGCTTCCTAAATGAAGTGAGTGACCTCAAGATAAGGCTAGAAGAACGGGGCTATAGCTCACAAGAGATTGAGTCCAACCTCTTAGATGTCAATAAACTTAGACTGAACAGAGCAGCCCCTTATTTTGGACCAGTTATTACTGGTGGATCCGTTACAATAGAGAATGGTAGAGATGAGAGATCAACTCATGTAAGGGTTTCTTTACCATATAGTACTGATTGTCCAGCAATCAAGAATATTATTACGAAACACTGGCCTATTCTCTGTACTGATGACACCATCTGTAAACTTGTGGGGACTAAACCCTCCTTTTTATATAGGAACAAATTAAATTTAAGGAGAATGTTATGTTATTCAAAAAAGGATGAATGGTCAATGCCTCTTGAACACACAAAACCATGTGGATGCTGTAATTATTGTAATTCTCTTGACCCCAGTCCATTTTTTGAACATCCTGACATGCACACTAACTTTAGCATACATGCTGTAGCTACCTGTGATACTACTCATATAGTTTATTTGGCAGTGTGTCAAATATGTGATGCATTTTATGTTGGCAAAAACAATCGTCGTTTTAAAGACACGATAAGAGAACATCTTTACCACATTAGGAAGGCTTCACCTCACAATGCCTTAGCTCAGGGCGTAGCCCAAGCAGGTCCTGAACATTATTTCCTATTTAGAGCTCTTGAGAATATTAAACCCAGTATACGAGGAGGTGACATCAGGAACCATACTGAGAGTAAGGAGAGCATGTGGATAGTTAGATTGAGAGCAGATAGGGGTTTAGGTCTCAATGAGAGAGCCTCCATTAAACCTATGTTAAACAAACGGAGGAATGTTTGTAGATTTTATAATAAATGATGGAACATATATGTTTTACCCCTTGAAATAGATTTCTTTCATATATATATTTATATATACATATTTATTAGAGCATCTTGAGTGTTCATGGAGAGTTTTTATATGTTTTTTATATGTTTTTTATATTCACTTTGTCATTTTATACATCTTAGCATGTTTATATGTGCATATATCTTTAAGCTTAGATTAACTCATGAATATGTAACAAGAAGCAGCCAATAGGAGATGTTTTAACTGTATAAATGTAGCCTATGTACTTGAAGGTCTTTGTTACATGATCTGATGAAGCTCAAATGAATGAGTGAAAGCGCTTATCTGACCTGCAGTGGAGTTAAAGTTGGATTTTAACCTGAGGATTTTGCCTTTCATTTGGATTTTAACCTGAGGATTTTGCCTTTCATTTCTACTTGTGACTCTGCATCAGCCTAGTTGCTCCTTTTGGTTTCATTAATATGTATTATAATGTTAACATATGCAAATGGATAAATATACAGCCAATGGCATAAAAAAACATGCACAACACATAAAAAATAACATTTAATGCCCTGGCCACACTAACGCAAAGTACAACTGCAGTGCATGGGTATGCAAACGGGAACACAAGGAAAATATATTTAGATGTCATAAAACTACAATGTAGCACAAATCATGATTTTGCCATAATAGTCAATGATACGCATGCTACATCACAACCAAGGCACAAGGGTTGCTAAGGGTCTGTGACAGTGTTCTGCATGGTAACTAGGAATTAGTAGTCAATGCCGTGCAAATGAGTCAAGTAATACTGAACCACAAATGTCCCACTGGCATAAGGATGCACCACACAGCACAGCGGTACAACACCGAGGAGTAGCCTGGAGGTAAACATGACATCATGAGAGGTGTGCGCCACTGTAGCTGTAAGCACATTGGAGCACTGGTAATCCAGGTCACCTGTTGCTAAGCAAAGCCGGAGGATAGGGATGTGTACCTAGCCATAGCTATGCTTAGCTGAGAGCACACAAGGTGACCGAAAGAGCATGTGAACGTGGATGAAAACGCGCTCAAAAGCCGGAAACCTGTCGTGCGCAGCGCGCAACTTAGATGAAACAAGAAGGTTATGGGAAGACAATAAGGAAATGCTGCAGCATGGTAATTGGAGTACAAATGAGTAATTAATACCTATAAACTTACAGTGGGCCATAGACAACAGCTAACAAGGCTGCTAGCAGCTACTTGCAGAACAGGAAAAGGGAGGTGCCGTACAGCAAAGAAAAGAGAACTGTCACAGCAGCACAAAGCAAACTTGCTGTAGATCAGCTACATAACACATTTCCCAACACAATCCTGAGTTGTGGAAGCACAAAACAAGAAAGGCAGCAGCTGGATGCATGCCTGACAATGGGAGGTGAATCGGATTGAAAATAGAAATAAAGGGCAATAGATGAATCATGGCAGACAAGCGTAAGTCAACACCAAAGGCCCCACAATAGCAGTACCTGCTGTAAAACCAATAATTAAGATACCCTGCAGCTGGAATAGGTCAAACACACCCAATTACACCAGCACCATCCATTGCACAATAGTATAAGCTGTGAAAGCCCTACACACACACTTGTGTATTCCCAGACACTCTGCACCATTGGTGTATACAGATGGGGAACTTTTAATATGTATATGTTAGGGGCTGCCATAGCTTTGATTTACCAGCATGTATTGGAGACTTATGGTGGTGTGGAGGATGATGCTGACAAACATCTCAGGCACCGGAGGAGGAGACAAGTGTTCAGACCCAGGGTAACCTACCAGGAGCTACATGATCTGAAGATAGTAGAGCATTACAGGGTGGACAGGGACATCATACAGCAACTTGTTGAGCTGTGCCAGGCACGCCTCACAGCCAGAAGTAACAGAGGGGAACCCATCCTAGTGGACATGAAGGTATGTGTAAGCTTGAGAATACTAGCCACTGGTACCTTCCAAAGGCCATCTGGGGATATCATGGGGATCTCATAGACATCAGCATCCAGGGTACTCCACCAGTTCCTGGATGCCATGTTACCACATGCCAATGAGCCCATACACTTCCCCTGAATGCAGGAGGAGTTGGCCAGCAATATGCGTCTCTTCCACCATGTGGCAGACTACCCAGAGGTACTGGCTGCAATAGACTGCATGCACATACACATCAAGTCACCACCCATTGAGCAGGGTAGGCGCTACATAAACCGTAAGGGATTCCCCTCCATCAACTTCCAGGTCATGTGCAATGCCCAGAGCATTATCATGGATGCATGTGCCGGCAGTCCTGGAAGCTATCACAACTCCCACATCTGGCATGCTTTACAGCTGTATCAGGTATTTACCAGGAGGGACATCCCATATGGCCACCTGGTGGAGGATGCTGGCTATGCACTGGAACCATGGATGATGACATCCATCAGAAATGCACACACAGCCACGCAAGAACGCCATGATGAGGCACACGCAGAAACCAGAATTATCATAGAGCATGTGTTTAAGATGCTGAAATCATGGTTCTATTGCTTGGACATATCTGGTGGAGCCTTGCAGGACTCTCCAGGAACGTGTGCCCACATCTTCATAATATGTGCCATGCTACGCAATATGATCCTGCGGAAACAGCTGCAGCAGAATGGTGAAGGCCCACACAGCCCACCACCATTGCCAAGGGACCCACAGGCACAGGGGGGCTCAAACCACGAACACCCTGTGCTAGCCCCAGTAGGCAGATGGAGGCGGGCCCAGTATGCCCATGCCTTGGCAAAGAGGGAGCGTATAGCACACACACTGACAGTGTAGGCACGCATAGACTGACATCCTTCTCCACATATCTAGTGAGAGAGAGAGAGAGAGAGATCGAGAGAGGGAGAGAGAGAGATATGTCGATATATGGGGATATGCATATATATGTAGATATATAGATAGGTTAACAACATCTACATAACCATGGTAGTACATATAAATAGGATACCTACCACATACTGACTACTTTACATACTGACGCACATAATCCTGAGGCTTAAGGTCTGAAAGAACATGGTACCAAAACACCAGATGCATGAGGTGTACTCTTACGATGTTAATGGACAGTTAGTCAGTGCTTCTGGTGTTGCGGTCTGGGTAGGTTACTGTGTGTACGTGTGTTTCTTAGGGCTATAGTGTGTGTAAGTGTGTGTTCTGTGTGTGTTGTTGGGGGACTGTAATGTGTGGTTGTGGGTTAGCTTTGTGCATCTTGTTGCACAACCTAAGATGCAGAATATTAAAGTAGTGGGTAGTGTGTGGGGCACAGACACCTACATGGGGTGTGTAGGGGGGCTTGGCCACCTGCTCATCCATAGTGTAGGATGGTTTGTTTGGATGTGTTGGGTAGCAGTGTGTCTGTGTGTGCATGTGTGTGTTCCATGTTCGTGTTACCTTCGTGAGTTACTGTCAATGTCGGTAATGTGGGGTATGGGAGTCTGTTTCTGGGACTGTGTGCTTCGGAACACTGTGGTTTCAGAATTCTGTAGGTCTCCCATATACACCGGTTGAAATGTTCACATATGTGTATAACATAGACCATAGCAATCACACATTCCGTCACTACCAACCTTTATGAACAAAGGATATGGAGAGTATATGCCTATACACCATTACAAATATGTGCTATGGACATGAGCCAATGATAGTGTTACCACCTGTTCCACTTTGCGAGGGACACTCCCTCTTTGGGCAGTTGTGTCCTGACCAAATATATTAAACGTGGCAAATGTCCTGGGATTGTAGGACATAATTATGCCCCATATGTACTGTAATAGTTGCATACAATAGTTATTTCTGTATCTAAAGTACATACATGGTACAGGAAACAGGATAAGCTACTAAACTGCTACAAGAATAAGTTTATAATTAGGCAAGAAAGGAAAGTTCTATCCCTTGTACTAACCGTGGGTTTGTGTCGGCCTGTAAAATCAGATGTGTGTCCCGAAAAGGACCCACTATGGACATATGAAAAGGTGGCAACCCTAACCAAAGAGGGTCAGTCACCAACACAACGATGACTGCAAATACCTATGACAGAAATACACAGCTATCATGTAGCAACACGTTGTTACATTCAGCTGTATTACCAAAGGGATTAAAGGACTAACATCACCTGCATGCTATACAGGAACCACATCACAGTGCCTTAATGAATCAGCCTGCAAATACCATTGCATTAATCCACAAAAGGATAGGTGTTCAAATACGGAAGGAACCCTCATGCACATAGCGATTATGTATAAAAGCAGTTCCTACACACCTGCATTTGCTAAGCACACCCACCAACATCACCCCCACACCCAAACTTATTACAATACAAACTGTAATAACATCACAAATCATTCACACACTGTACGACATCTGCAGAAGCCTTAACATACCTTGTCAGAACATGGTCCTAAGTGAAATAGCGGCTGTTATACAATGGAACAGCTGCTGATGTAATAGGGTTTGTTTGCACTAATCCCATTTTAGAGGGTTGTGCATAAACCGAGATGTGTTAGCAATTAGTGAGCAACAGCACAGTATGTTACACTTGTACACCAAATCAAGGATGTCTGGTGAGCACACCGTACACCACATAACAGTTCATGCATAGCCATATGGCCTTGAGCTGGCCAAACATCCTTGCCAGACTTAAACATCTGCAGAAGTATGAGGTACAAACAAACCCTGCATACATAGCACTGTTCTGAAATAAAACAGCTGTACTCACATGTAGAACTAAATTGTCTAGCCATTACACACAGTCCATGGGAGTCATGAAGCTAATATATCTCTGTGTGTCTCCATATAGCTGTTGAAATATATTGCAATAACACATCTAGGCTGTCTCCCTCGAAAGTAAGGCAAACGGACAACCCCTAAAAGGAGTACTCACTTATACACCACTGTTGCCATGGTATCGGCTAACGGAGTAGCTGCACAGCTGATGTGCATCCAATTAACTACTTTGGAACAGCAATTGGTGAACAGGATACCACATGTTACCAATATGTAACTGGAAAAGGATGTGTCATCACACATTCAAACCATCTGTATATCCCAGCGGAACATTACAAATAACATTGAAACACAAACCGAAAAGGATTGAATCAACTGTTAACGATACGTCGGGTTACTAATAAGGTATGTAGAACAGTCAGCATGTCTGTGTATGTAGTACTATTCTGTAGTATTTAAAGTGCATGCAATCCATATAGTGGAAACAGTTATGTTGTAGTGATGTATTGTTGAACATAGTCATGCTTGTAGTATTTATGTGTACTGCTGTTGGTCACAAGGCAAACACTGCATACACCACAAGGGATGCTATATAAGGGCTTTGAACAGAAATACTCCTCACCAGCCGACGTCAGTAGCAGGGTTGGTCCAACAAGTATGTGCTATAACAGGGGATAGTATATGTTGACATATTGTAACTGTAGCCATATGTATGGGTGTAATACAGAGAATAACATGTGGAAGGCTGAGCCACTGGGCAAGTATGTTCTGCATTGTGGGATATTGTGCCAATAACTGTGTAATGTATAGTATTGTAGGCAGATATGTATTACAAGCTACATAGCATTACTGTAATGGTAGGCAAACATTAGTTATGTCAATCAGCATTTACAATACACAATAACAGGATACATATGTCTTTTAATGAGCCGACAGTTTATCAGCATGATAGCAAAGTAAAATGGAAGAGCTATTTAACTATCCATGCACATAAGACATGCAGTATGTGCAAAGGTAGGTACTAGGCTGTCTTACCAAGGGTATCTGTAAGCCTAGCTAGCATGTGTTGTCTTTCGCCACCCCCATAGGTTGGTTCCCTGTGCCTCTGAATGGAAGAGCCCATAGTTCCCTGTGCCTCTGTCCAGCAGAGCCACTGCAGTGAACCCTAGGTACATGTCTGTCCCATCCACACGTCAAGGTTTCCCTTGAAGAGTGCTCATGAGGGGCCCTGCCTGATTTACATTGGAATCACATTCCAAAGCATAGGGAGTGTCCGGGTCAGGAATCTATCCATTCAGCATGTCCTACTCATCGTTGCGGTTAGGTGTACATCCCTAGAGCATGTGGCTCTCAGGGGCTTCTGTTTAGGTGGAGCATATCCAGCAATACAGGGTTGGACATGGGCCGTGTATGTCAAGCAGATATCACCTGTGAGTATGCGGTAAACAACCGAGTACAGCTGGAGTTTCATAGGTTGGGCTGCATAGGTCATCTGTTTGAGGTCAGTAATCCTCTTGGTGTGGTACTGGTGTGGTCTTCCATGCTGTTGCAGTTGTCTTGTAAGGTATATCCCAAATGGGGTGTTGTATCCTTTAATGGGTCTGATATGACATGTGCAGAGTCACAATGGCCCCTCTGATCTGGATGCAAACCCATTAGAGATTAGGGGGGCTATGTAGAAGGATTTTGTAACCACCTTGTCATTATGGGTATCGAAGGAGAGATTGCTATTTACTGGTGTTTCCAGATCCCATAATACCTTTTTTGTATGTAGGGGACTAGCACCTATGTGGTAGTTCACGGGTAATTAATTATATCCAAAGGGGATGACTATGCACTTTTAGGCATTCAGCTTGATGCCATGATATTAACACCAGGTATCCGTCTCAGTGCGACCCTTCCAGAGGGTGTCTGTAACAGTTGGGGAAACACTTATGTCCCCTAGTTTGCAGTCGTCTGCAAACCTTTTCAGCCAAAGTCCTCCTGTGCTTGTCTGTATGTCAGAGAAGTACATACCGAAAATGAGGGGTCCTAGGACTGAGCCCTGGGGGACGGCAGTTGTAACTGGTATACAGTTAGACCTAGGGTATCTCCTACTCTGTGTGTTCTGTCCATGAGCCACTTTAAAAACCATCATGTGACTTAGGGGTTAATGTTCAGGTGGATGAGTATGTTGATAATACCAGAAGGAGGAATGGTGTTAAAAGCCTATGAGAGATCTGGGTAGGCTGTGTGGACATCCTTACCCTCGTCTAATGCCCTGGTAACTGTCTCTAAGAAGTCCACCAGGTTTAGGAGGCATAGTCCGGCCTTAATAATGCCTAACAGGGAGGGGTCAAAGGATGGGAGGTACCCAATGTCTCTGACAGTGATCCATAATGTGCACCATAGCCTTGCAGTCAAAGTTAGTCAGGCCTATAGAGAAACAGGTCCCATGGTCCATTGTGGTGCCACCTTTGTGGAGTGGGATAACTGTTGCTGTGCGCCATTCAGGGGGCACTATGCCCGATGTGGGGCTACTATTGAACATGGTGCATAGGTGAGGAGACAGTACTATCTGAAGTTCATGTAAAACGCAGCCTGAGATGTTGTCCAGCCCCATGGATGCTGTGATATTGCCTTCAGAGTGTGCAGCTTTGAGAAGGATCTGCCAGGATGTTGCCAATATTCATTGTTTCTGTATTGTTCGTAACTTTGTGCTGTAACTCAGAGCAGATCTGGTTGTTGACATCAAAGCACTGTAGTTGTTGTTGGTATTAGTTGCATTAAAGTTTTCATAGCTAGCTTTGGAGGATTGTATAAGGGATCTCGCCTTCTTACTGAGGCTGGCCAGGGATCTCCTCCATGTATGGTATTGTACTATCATTTGCAACAGTGTCTTCCTCCTGTAGTACAAAATGTTTATGGCAGGGGACCACCAGATTAGTTTAGTTAATTATGGGTGTAGCGTCCTGGTTCTGTTTGGAATAGCACAAGCCATGCACTCCTGTAAGTGCGTATAGAGTGCATTTGTGTAGGATTCAGCAGTTGTAACAGTACTGTCCATCTGCATGGGTGTCATGACATCCACCACGTCTGCCTTAAGAAGCATGTAGTTGGCCTTGTAGACATATTATACTGTGGTTTACTTAATGGGGTGTAGGTGCGGGATGTGGATATCAACGGTGTTCAGCACATGGTCTGATCGGACCAACAAGGATTTGGCTTTACGTGTGGAGCACCAGTCACTCATGTTAGTAATGACTAGGTCTAGGATATTGTTGCCCCTGGTGGGTGTGTGGATATGTTGAGTCAGGGCATTGGTGTTTATGAATTCCAGAAACCATTGAGCTAATGTGTTGGTACTTGAGTAGTTTTCTGAGTTAATAGTGGGGTAGATACAGTGAGGCTTATGTGAAGAATGTGGTGTTGTGCGACTGTGTACCTTCTCCACATGACAGTCAGGCTCAGGCTTGGTTGTAGAGACCTTTACCTCCAGTTTGGCTAGAGGAGTGCATCTCTCACAGGTTGTAGTGTTGGGTGGTAGGCGGAGAGGCTTGTCTGTGTACATGAGGCAATGTGTACATTGCCTCAAGATGTCCAGATTCATCAGATAGACAGGTGAGAACACTGGTAGTTGACTCTTGGACATGCCTGAATATAGAACTACATTCATCTAGATAAGTGAGGAAAGTGAGTACAACAGCTACATTACTCTATGCAAGTAAGTAAGAAATGTATGTACAAAACCTGTTCACCCTTACCTGTAGGTGATGTAGAAGACTGAGTGCTATAGTAATCATTAGTTTATGTACTGTTTACAATTCCTGAATAAGTGCTTAGCATGAATAAGCAATCCAGATAGGGTCTTGGATAATATAAAAACATGGCCCCCTCTCCCCAACAGGTACACAAGCATATATCCATGTACACCACAGGGCCGCTGTACCCACAACTATGCAGGTACAAGCTGCACTCAGTCTGCATGGGACCTGCCCACATCACAGGTTGTATCATACACATATGGCATAGCAAGATGCTTTCCATGTACACATCATGTAAAACATAGCTCGATGTCAGGTTGTGTACACACTGAATGGTGCACACCAACAGGTATCACAACCCAACAAAGGGGAGACACCACTGATATTGAGAAGTACTGCACTACTACCCTGCTGAGTCTGGTCTGGAAGACCATGAACCTTGATCACTTAAGTGATGTCAGCAGTACAGATGTAGATGACAGTATGGTTGATGTCACAATGCATATCATAACCTTGCCAGGTCATAGGACATCATCACCCATACTGTGTACAACCTACACTCGGTATACTAGATGTGCTTTCCTATGTTATAGGAGTGTTTAGCAATTGGGCTGCTGGCAGAAACAATACTACAGAAGGTGTCTGAATAATACGTGATCATTACACCAGTGGCAGCTACAGTATGTCAGGATTAATGAATTCTATTCCCCCTCATTGTAGTCCATACCTCACAGACAATCAGAAGGCATCTGCCTATTGAAGTATGCGAATGACTATGACCTAGGAGCAATAGCTGACTCGCATTGTCACCCCTATGTTAATAACCTTGTACCCATGAACTACCACCTAGGCAGCGGTCATCATAATGGACACTTGTGTGTGAGGGATGCAGCTGGGCAGTTGTCTTTCCTGTGATAGCTATGTCACCACAACTGTCAGGGAGTCATATGTGGCAACCCTAATAAAAATAGGGTGCCATTCATGAATATAGAGATCATTGTCCAGCCATACAGACTACTCAAGTGACCCATATCAGATCACAAATTTCCTTTAAGGGGTATTGGCCATGTGCAGATGGCCTACAGCAGCCTTCCCATTCCCCATGTCCACTATGTAGCATGATGCATACCCTGAATAAATCTATGCCCAACCCAGTGATGTCAGACATGCTACATGCACTCATCCTGATTTTGAACACATACTTCATGGACATCCACCTACCACATGCTGGACAGATCCTTGTCCCATACACTTGACATAGTCCTGCCATACTATGCATTCTTGTCTGTCAAAGCTGCACATCGGTCCCCTCTCAGACATGGTGTGATGACTGCATGGTAACACATGGTATATGTATCATTAACCCTGTGGGTCAGTAATGTGGCACTGATCCACCTGGCCCCACAGACCCACCTGTCAGCTACTGCCAGGTAACCTTTCATCCTAGATGCATACATGGCCCATGGCATGTAGCCCACTAGTTGACTTTGACTGTACATGCCATAGCTGATATCCATCACTGCAAATACCATCTGGCTAGCCAGTGTCCCATGCGTATCACCTGTGCAACACAGGTGATACATGGCAGGATGTTAAATCACTGTACAGTGCCATGTAGATGTATATGGCAGAACAAATACATGTAAAACCTTATGTGAGCATGTCTGCAGGGTCACAGGTCATGTCTGTTAAGGCAGTGTAAGTCCTTATATGTGACATATACACTGCATCAAGGTTGACTGCATTAATGTGTACACAACCAGCCATGTACTGATAGGTAGGAACACCAGTACAGGCAAACAGACATGCCCACATCAAGACAGCAACCACATGGAGTATGAGCAATGTAATCAGGTGACACACACACACGCACACACACACACACACACACACACACACACACACACACACACACACACACACACACACACACACACACACACACACATATATGGTGATAATATCCACTAAACATTGAGTGTCACATGTGTGTGACACAAACACGTCAGTGTCATGTAGGTTTGCAAATACAACTATTTAAACTGAAATAATGCAATACACATGTATGTTCAGCTGTAGATCTGTATGTCTCTGTGGTAGTGTGACCTGTCTCCATCATTATGTCTTCCAGGTATGCCACGTGCAAGGCTTCCTCCTTTTACACGCTTCGAGGATGAGGCCCTCATCCCATACCTACTCGATAATCACGACATTCTGTTCAGCCATATGCCACAGGATGCACAGCAGCAGGATGCCCTGTGGATGGAACTTCGCAGGAGGGTTAATGATGTGGGTGGCCACAACCGCACATACCAGCAGGTGCGCAGATACTGTACAGACCTCATTAGATGGGTGAAACAGCATGCAAATGCAATCGCCAGGGAACAAGGTGCAACAAGTGGTGGACCACCAACCCAGCCCCCAATCACATGTACCGAGGAGCTACTGGCCAACCTAGGGACACCTGCAGAACCACATCCACAAGCCTTAGCTGATATTGTGGAGGTGGGTGTCTCTCAACCACTGAGCCTGGAGTTGCATGGTAAGTCAGTACTGCACCTATAACACCTATATTCCATATAGCTGCATGTGTCACTGTACAATATGTAATGTAACATCATATGCAAAGCATGTATACACACATGCCGCATACTATAGTATGCTACTCTTTGTATGCACACATGTGCATACACCATAGTATAGTCTAATGTACTGGTGTATGTGTTATGCACATTGCTCCCTGTAGCCTTTATACAGGGGTGGATTATGCTCATACTGCTGTGTTACTCTTATTTAGGTACCTCTGGTATTCCGCAGTGAAAGCCCATTGCAGTTGAGAGTGTTATTTATCAGGAACCGTAATGCACAAATCTATCTGCCATGTGGCCATTCACAACATGTACACATAATGTAAGGTCCTGTCACAATATACAGGTCAGACTTGCAATGCATCACAATGACTATCCATGTGCCACACTTGCAAACTATGTGAATCATCTCATGGACATGAATCCTCACAAACTTTATTGCCAGATGTGTTGACAGCTGTTCATACAATGGTGGATGTGCTGTTCACTTTAGGAACGTACAACAGATCTGATCTACACATGTGGTGAATACAAACAGTACTACACAGTGGGCTGGAGTATGGCCAGCACACAGGTTTCACCAGTGTGGATCATAGCCCTGCTATGAATGTCACACAATGTGATGTGCTATCTTGATATGTCCATGACATCAATTGGCCTGGCTGCTACACTGCTTACCTAACCTGAAAACATATCTCACATACCACCCTTTATCTGCATAACCCTGTTGTCAGTGGAGCATATATGTCATATGGGACAACACAGACATGTGAAATAGATGTCCATCACTATAATTTGGACAACACATGTACACACATGGCCAAGGAGGATGGCAAGAGACATGGAGCAACACACAGACTAAAAGTGCTGTGCTTGTGTGCACACCCTGTTGTACAATGGCTACACATGGTTCGGTCATGGCCTTTGTATAATGGTCATAATGTAGATGTGGAATGCTAGACATCCTACAGGCCTGTGCACATCTTGTGTAGGCATAACATCAATCCACCACATAAGATGTGTTGAACATCTTGAGGGTGTTGCAACATGACAGCAGATACCTGTACAGTATCCACATCATGCCACAGATACAGTACATTCCCGTTACTGGTGATGGACATAAATGCCATACTAGTCTCCTCGTATGTGTGTGTGTGTGTGTGTGTGTGTGTGTGTGTGTGTGTGTGTGTGTGGTAGACAGATGTCATGTGGGACATGGTATACCGACGTGTTCATCATGTCTGCCGAAAGTTGCCAGGCTGCAGCAATATGGTTGCAGATGTGCATGGGTGTAATCTGTATACCCATCAGTGACCTGTGTCACAACTTCCACATCATTGTTTAGTGTGTATACACCTCAGTGACGTGGGTCACATTCTACAGTACATATGTATTGTATCTGAACACAGTCATGGCTATGAACCCTGTCTGTAACTCACATTGTATAGCACTAGAGACTCCTCATGATTCCCTGCAATGGCCATGCACATCAGCTAAATTTGCAGTATATCTGTAAGGTGGACAGACAACACTGAATTGGTACACCATTGCCCCACTGTATATTTGACAGGACACCATTGCGTTAAACATGTATGCATGTCATTGCACACGTCAGCAGATCACATATCATACTACATGTGATTGTCAAGGTCATATGCCACACATCAGGCAGGTGTACTGTTAACCTGTGCTGGTCCACATGGTGTAACACAGGGATGTATGCTAACCACTATTATGATTGTGTAATTTGCATGCCGTCTGCTATCACACATGCATGCTGTGTGCAACCTAGGTATGTATGATAACTACCACTATTATTGTCTGCGTTGCATGCCGTCTGCCATATCACATGCATGTTGCATGCCTTCTGTCATATCACATGTGTGTGTGCATCTATTTTATATATTGTAATGTACAGTTCTTGTCTGCCCTCACAGGTGATGTAGGTGCATTGCCCTCCTGAGGGTACATCAGATATTAGTGTCCCCACAGACTCTAGCAATGATGATGAACATATGATTGGGTCACAGGCAGAGTTGTCAGGGGTTGAAACTGTGCCATCAGTTGCCATTCCATCTATATCCACCTCATCCCCGCACACAGATCCCATACCTGCACATACCCCATCACCAGTGGCCATAGAGGAAGGACAGTTGGCATGTGGTAACTTGGAGCAGGAAAGTGTGGGGGCTATGGATGGTGTGCCTGCACACCATGGTGTCAGCCAAACTACTGGTGTTGCCCCACACAGGCATGTGGCCAGTGCTGCTCATAGGAGGACCTCTGGCCAACATGCTCCTGCATGACCGAGCACAGCAGCTGGTGTCACCAGATGCATGTTTCAGGCTGTAATGGAGGCACAGGCATGTGCTGAATGGTGCAACAGAGAAGATCAGAGGCTACAGATGGCTGCTGTCCATTCTTTAAACAACAGCATCCAGGCAATGGTAAATGCTCAACAGCAGATTGCTGATGCTTTGGATAGACGGTTGGGTGACATGGTTGGAGTCCTTGACCATGGCATGACAATTTGCGAGCATGAACTGTCTGTGTCGGAACATCTGGTAGGAGTGAGGCATCGGGCACATGGATGTAGGTCTGCTACATCACCTGTGTCAAGTCTATGTGTACGAGCTACCTCACATGCCCGCTCCCATAGTGGTGGTAGCAGCAGCAGTGCATCTGGTGCTGTGCTGTCCACTCCACGACATAGCAGGCCACGTGCACATGGCCCTGGATGGTCCCAACAGGGACACGGTTCCAGTGGATGTGTGTCATCGGACTGTACCCAATCTGCACCTCTGCCTGGTAGTGCCCGTGCAACCTTTGGCAGGCACAGGTCACGTGGCCGTGGCCGGACACCGTGAGCTGTAAAACCTGGTCTGTACAGTCTGGAGCTGTCAATAATACCCCTGTGTAGGCCAGACACATGGCAAAACTGTGTGCACACATACACACACATGGCAGAAACATCTGTAGGGCCCCACAACACACACATGCATAACAACCACACATGGTCAATTAGATCACATGCCCTAACCCACACACATGATGTCATCCACTGGTGCAGCCTAGGCCCCTGGCAAACATTATCACCCTGTGCATATGATGATGGCTGTGCCACATCCCTGTCATCCACACAATCGGTGCAGGGACATGCTCATATGGTCTGATGCACAGGGTGAACAGAATAGGGAGATAAGTGTAGATTACAATTGTTGTGTACTGTTGACACGCAGCAGATATACCATGAAGTACAGATTTAGACTGCATTGTTTTCTGTTCACAGTATGTCTCTTGGTAACAACAGTAACAACATGTTGGTCATGGTGTCCTGCTTCCTTCCTTCAAGTCTAATTGCATGTGCCATTGAGTGTCAGTGTTTGCAGTTAGTTTCCCATGTGTAAATGTGGAATACTCACAGGTATGTATGGCAATACCAGCATGCTATTCCTAGCTTCAACCTCACTGTTAGAAAGGCTGATATTCCAAAGATGTCCACACATCTACTGATCCAGGAGCATGGGAGCAGTGTACTAAGCTACAGTGGCTAGAGATGTGACATCCATACAGGATGACATCACAGGTACAGTTACATGGGGCGGGGAGTTTACATAGCAGTCTAGCTGATGACAAGGGTAGAAGCCAGTTGATAGCTTGAGGCCTCACTGTGTAGCAGTAATACACATTCACATTACAGGATGCGAACACACAACTACACACATTCTCTCTCACACACACACACACACACACACACACACACACACACACACACACACACACACACACACACACACACACACATACACAAGCACACACAGGTATTCGCACACATATATTCAGACATACAGTAACACGCCCACACTCACGGGGTCAATGACACTGTAACACACACACACACACACACACACACACACACACACACACACACACACACACACACACACACACACACACACACACACACTTGATAGTGTTGAGGTGAGGACCCCTGCCTATGCGGTAATCACCATTACAGTACTGTTCACCTACATGATGAGACACAGAGAATACACATGTACAGGTAGTCAGTAATGCCTAAGATTGACGGCATCAATAGGGTAGTAGATTGCATCACCTGGAGGGGTTAGGGTTCCTATTTGTTCACTATGTTACCATAGTGAATAAATAGGGTTCCTATTTGTTCACTATGGTAACATACATCCTCACTCCATGGACCAGACAGCCATGCATACATACACACACACACACACACTGTGGAGTCCACAATTGAATGCACCTATGTCATGCCCATACATATAGCTCGCATGTATGTGATACACAACCCACCCCTGCCTATGTATTGCTTTCTACAATGCAGTATGTACAGATCTCTACAACAGTGTACAGGAGAGTGAGTAACAATTGCGATGTATTCCCCACCATACGTGGCATATATGGACACACAAGCAAACACACATGGCAGTACTGTGAATCAAACACCTGCTATCTTATGATACGTATGACAGACATGCAGCAGTATTGCCCGCATTACAATGTGTACCGATGCTACCTTTGGCAATTGTGCTGATATATGCACATGGGAGGTCTTAAGTGTTACAGGTGTCAAGTGATTTACAATCAGTGACACCCTGACCGCTGTGTAGGTTGTATGTGTTCCCCTTCAATTAACAGAACCATAGCTTAGTGTTTGCACATGTTATTGTAGGACTGCTTGTGACACACCTGTGAGCTGTCCTCAGCAAACATCCATCTGCAAAGATGGCCCACCACTTAGTTATGTCCACACATCCATCCATACCTGATGTACATCTTGCCGTACTGTCAGTATATCACCATATACAGTTGGCAATGATGGGGCTGCATTGCAACTGCATGTTGTAGTAAGACACACATCACCTGCAAGCATCAGCTACTGCACACACATGGAAGCTGAATGCACACCACTACATGTACATGTGTGTAGGTCCCACATTCCTGTCATTTTGCCATGTTTGTAGGCATTGCAATTGGTAGACATGTGTGATGACATACATGATACATGGACTGTTGTATGATATGATAATTGTCATGGGTAACCAGTACAGAGGGAATGTTAACTCAATCAACACTGATATCACACCTTATGTACTGTTAGCATTCAACAGCCATGGACCTACCTTCCATGTGCATGTGTGTAATTGCTGTAGCCACCTGTCTGCACGAAGGACAGCAACAGCTATGCTATATACATATGTGTTGTGTGTGTGTGTGTGTGTGTGTGTGTGTGTGTGTGTGTGTGTGTGTGAGTGTGTGTAGCATGTACATATCCACGGCAGGTACATGTATGTCATATCCAAACATGAAGGTGTTTACTGGTGTACAGCAACAGTCATCTGTTACTGCTGTATATGACCCAGGGCCCCTGTTATGTGTACAGCCGACTTGGTTATGAACAGTGGTATCATTGCATTGCATAACACATGATGCAACTGTGTCAGTACATGGGTAGTCAGCACAGTTGATGTAGAGCTAGGTACAGTCCACTGGTCATGAGTCACATGGTGTTGTACTATTATATGTCCTACCACATGTATGGATGTGTGTTGCTGGTCCAAGGACATGGTGATGTCTGAGGGCTACATCCTAGAATGTGGTTTTTGACACTGTGATGCCTTTTGAGGGTGTACTGGTCAGTACATATCAGTGGCCTTCATGTACGTGGGGACACCACTACCTGGAGTGGTCCGTACCTGTGTTATGGCCCACATGTCTGTATCCGAGGTATACAGTGGTAGTGCTATTGTGCACAACTGAGCCTTCAGCCAGGTGTTCCTCACTGCAAAGATGTCAGAATTCTCCATTGTTGGATCTACATTGGGCAGCTGTGATTACGAACGCTACGCATCTAGCACTGTTTAGCATCCATATACAACGCAGTTGTCCTCTAGGTGTCAGGATGTTAACCTGGTCTCAGGACATTCAACTATGAATGGCACTATATGGGCAAAATAGCCACTCCTGGTAGGACATCACCACAGGTGGTAGTAGTGTGCCAGGTTTAGATTGGTAGATCTAAGGAGACGGACAGCAACAGATGTTGCGTAGAAGAACGGTGTCAGATATATGTAGTGTAGCGTTCCTGCTAAGAATGACAACTATTGACACCAGAGTCCATTACAATGTGTTGTTCACGTCTAACTGTAATAGCATGGCCACTGTGCCCTTCCGTGTTTAGAATCAGAGTGCATACAAAACAGCCCTGTGCTACTAAGTGTGTGACCATGCCCAGTATAACATTGTGTAGATGGACACATAGTGCAGTCCAAACGGCTGTGTGCTACTAAGTGTGTGAGCATGCCCAATTACACCTTGTGTTGGCTATGTGCCTCTATGTGTATGGGCATGGCCATTGTAACCCTGTATAGCGATAGTAGTCATCCAGTCAACAGATGGCCATACCCTACTTCAGGATGGATTCCTACATTGAACACATAGGTTCACATGTATGTACATCATAACTGCCAGCATCCATGTCGATGTCTGCATTCCTAGAAGGTCATATTGACAGTCTTGAAAGGTGCAGTGTCTGTGGCATGGCTCTTATCTATGTAGTATTGTAATAGTGGTCTGTAGATAAGCAGTTGTCCGGATCCCACCACTGGCATGTGTTTGTCTCCGTCTGCCTGGGGACAGAAATATGCTTTTAAACTGCTCACACTCCATACAATCCCTCTCACCGTCTTTGCCAATGCTAATGATGTCACCCACCTAGAAGTACACCTCTGGGAGTGCTGTGTCCCAGTAATCTTGATAGCGCGTTCTGTAACTGCGTAATGCTGTAGTGTGATAAGGTAGTTAGATCGATGTGTGTGTGTGTCTCCATCTGCCTGGGGACAGAATAATGCTTTTAGACTGCTCACACTCCATACAATCCCTATCACCGACTTTGCCATTGCTGATGATGTCACCCACCTAGAAGTACACCTCTGGGAATGATGTGTCCCAGTAATCTCGGTAGCGTGTTCTGTAACTGTGTAATGCTGCAATGTGATAAGATAGTTAGGTCAGTGTTTTAATCCCAGCCTTGCCAACTGTGTGTGTGTGTCTCCATCTGCCTGGGGACAGAATAATGCTTTTAGACTGTTCGCACTCCATACAATCCCTATCGCTGACTTTGCCATTGCTGATGATGTCATCCACCTAAAAGTACACCTTTGGAAGTAATGTGTCCCAGTAATCTCGGTAGCACTTTCTGTAACTGCGTAATGCTGTAGTGTGATAAGGTAGTTAGGTCAGTGTTTTAATCCCAGCCATGCCATCTGTGTGTGTGTGTGTCTCCATCTGCCTGGGGACAGAATAATGCTTTTAGACTACTCACACTCCATACAATCTCTATCGCCGACTTTGCCATTGCTGATGATGTCACCCACCTAGAAGTACATCTCTGGGAGTAATGTGTCCCAGTAATCTTGGTAGCACATTCTGTAACTGCGTAATGCCGTAGTGTGATAGAATAGACAGGTAGGTGGCCTATTCCAAGGCATGACAGGTGTGTGTGTTTGGCAGTCATATCCTATGTGTTGGTGTCTGTGAGTGGCTAGCTACTGGATGTGTTGAGGAGCATGTTTTGTTGTTTTCCTATATATTAGCCATAAATGTCACAATCAGCCAAGAGACTGGGTTGGCAAGACATACACATACATTCGGCAATAGGTCTGGTGAGTAATGTCAGCAGCCCTAATCTTACCCTTAATACAGTCTGAACCCATGTGATGCACAGAAACACACTTGCCTTGATATTAACACCAGTACATAATGCAGGAGGTGCATGTGGTTTCCTTTTCATTCTTATCTAATGCTTTGATGTCACATGGTCTGCTTTTGAGATATATATTCTATATCTACGTATGTGTGTGTATATGTATATGTGTGTGTGTGTGTGTGTGTATATATATATATATATATATATATATATATATATATATATATATATATATATATATATATATATAGACATTGACACACATAAATCTACATGATGGAATACATGTCCTATACTGCTGAATGCTTGTGCTGGATGATCTGTACATGATAACCTCAGATGTATGTATATCTGCCATGGCCTAGTGGTAAAGCACATCGTCTGTGATGTGCAGGATCCCAGTTTCGAGTCGTGCAGAGGCTGGTTGTTTTGTTGCTGGGAAGAACAAGGGACACTGAATACGGTGATAGGAAGGCGCTTTTAACCAGTTGTGTGCGGGTCTGCGGGACAGTAAGCAGTGGTTATTTTTGGGAAAGCTCAGTATGGGTCATGTAACTATGCATTAGAAGACAATACTATGCAAATGATGTTGAAAATAGTGAATCCCATTTATTCCCAGGGTGTAATGCAGGTCCCAAGAGTGTATGTGTATAGATAGCCAGGTGCAGGACTCAAATATAGGTGAAAGCATGGAGGGGGGTGTCAGGCATACTGTACATAGATTGGAGCCCTGTGTCTCGGGATTGCTCCTAGCTTAGCACGCCTAAGCTAGGGGTGTGTCTATACCTGCCTAGTGCAATTGGGAGGGACAACAGCAGTAGGAGAGTAGTCAAGGTGAACAAGCTGGGCAAACAGTTGATATTTATCAGAATCAGCAGATTACAGGCCCAGCAGACCAGCCCAGCCCAGAACACTATGATAAAGTGAACAAGCACCATCCACTTGGGTTTTTCCACACTCTACACCACCGGTGTATACATGCGGGGAAATTTTAACAAACAATCCTACGAAATGAGAAGGGCTGCAGCAGGCAACATAGACTAACATGTGGAGAAGGCTGAGGGGGGTGAGGATGTGAACAACCCTCAGTGAGGAGACAGGGAAGACTGTACAGACCTAGGGTAACCTACCAGGGGCTACATGAGCTGGAGATAGTGGAGCACTATGGGGTGGACAGAGACCTCCTACAGCAAATTGTTGAGCTGTGTCATCCACACCTGTCACATCAAACAGGCCGAGGGAACCCATCCCAGTGGGTACCAAGGTATGTGTAGGCCGAGGTATACTAGCCACAGGTACCTCCCAAAGCACAACTGGGGATATCATGGGAATCTCACAGGCATCTGCATCCAGGGTATTCCACCAGTTCCTGGATGCCATGTCACCACATGCCAGTGAGCATGTACATTTCCTCAACACACATGAGGTGTTGATCAGCAATATGCGTCTCTTCCACCAAATGGCAGACTACCCTGGGGTAGTGGGTGCTATAGCCTGCATGCATGTATGCATCAAAGCACCACCCAGTGAGCAGGGTATGGCCTACATTAACTGCAGGGTCATCCGCTCCCTCAACTGCCAGGTCGTATGCGATGCCCAGGACATTATACTGAATGTGTGTGCTGGCTGCCCTGGAAGCTATGACGATTCTGATATATGGTATCTGATGCAGCTGTACCACAGCTTTGCCAATATGGACATCCCCTATGGTCACCTGGTGGGGGATGCTGGATACCCACTGGAGCCATGGCTGATGCCACCCATCAGAAATGCACACACACCCCTGAACAATGATGCCATAATGAGGCACATCCACAGGCCAGACATATAACAGAGTATGTGTTTGGGATGCTCAGGTCATGGTTCCAGTGTCTAGACACATCCGGTGGAGCCTTGCATTATTCACCAGCTACATGCACCCTAATTGTTATGGTATGTGCTATGCTACACAATATGATCCTGTGGAAACAGCTGCAGCAGAAACAGCATGGGGCAGGGCCACACAGCCCACCACCAATGCCAAGGCCTGTACAGGCACAGAGTGACTCGGAGGAGGAACAACCTGAGCCGGACCCAGTAGGTGGAAGGAGGCATGCCCAGTATGACCTGGCCTTGACAAAGAGGCAACTCATAGCATATACACTGACACAGTAGGGACCCAGGGAATGTCACCCTCTCTGACTCGTACAGACAGTAAAAGGGATGCCAAACATGACACTACCTGTGCTCAGCCATGTATAGGAAGTGCATTATGTGCATCCAACATAGGCAGCCCTCCAGCACCATCCTCTGGTCTGGCACACATTCAAGGTAAGTCAATCAACTTACCAGTTGGAAGTTGTATTAGAATGTGTTGGTACCTGTAGCTATGGTATGGATGTGAGCATGCAAGGGAATTTGGTGGCTGAATGTTAAGGCAGCAGACAGTAGACATCTGTATTGGCACCATGACATCTGTAGCACATACGGGGGTCACCATAGTAGCCAGTAGTACACAGGGTGTCATAACCCACTGCGGGTAATGGGCTGAGCATCATGTGTGTCCATACAGCCCACACAAGTCTCAACCAGCTGGACAGGTGTAGACCAACACAGACAAATGCTGTACTATGGCCTCTGAATATGACCTATGGATAAAAACCCCACAGACCCACACAGACAGACTACAGCAGGCCAGACAGTTGGATGTAGGTTGTGAAGGCTAGAATGTCTGAAACTAATATGTTGGTAATTAAAGCTAAGCTCTGGAGTACACTAGTATGCCGCTATCCAGCAAAATAGGTAGGTCTACACACTGAAATGGAATACCTGACATACCAATACAGTAGTAGCAAAAGTGTAAAAGTGTCAGGTGTGCCCCCCTTCCAATGTACACATATAGCAACAGTCAGGCGCGCCCCCCCCCCGGTGCTGTGTAGGAATGTGGATACAGTTAGATGTCCCCCCACGCTGTGCAGAAATGTAGCAACAGTCAATGCCAGATGACTGATGGATACCCTGCAGACACAGCATGCCACCTGTCAGTGTACAACGCAGAGGTCGGCACCACAGTACAGACTACCTGGACATGTAACACATGCGATACAGTTGGCCATACTGGGCATGCTGGTCACATCGAGCACTACAGGTTTGCCTACAAGGAGAATTTTTGGTGTCCCACAAGGGACCCCGTGATCCATCTGTAAAGTGTAGACCTTGCAGATCTCTCCCACTGGTAGTTTCCTGCCGGTGGTCTGGAAAGCAGCGGTGTATTTAGCTTTATTGCGTGTCTGTATGTCTCACTGGCCTAGCTCGGGGGGGTGTGGGAGGTAGACATTTGTTTATTGGACCACTATTGGCCCGGTCTGAACATATGTTACCCATAATTGCTGTAACGTAACCTAGGTATGTACATGTGTATATTTACAGTAATGTAAACGCCAGTAAAACACCTTGACATTCGTTTTCGTTACTCCAGTAACTTCATCAGACAATGAATGCACTGTTTCATCTCCTTAAATACATACATCCTTGAACTTAATTAATACACTAATTAAAATTTAAAGTAAACTTACTAAAAAAATTTTTTATTTTGATTAAAATTTTTTAAAAACAATCCTTTTTCTTGGTGAATATTAGTGTGTCAAAATGCACCATACAGGGGAGTTTTAATATTATGTAAAAACTGGGATTTTCTTAATAACCCCACCTTTTATATTGAAACTGCTTTTAATTTTAATATTGGTTTGATAGATATATGGTCGTTGAGCCCAGGTTCCTTGTTAGCTTCCAAGTAAATTTGCCAGTGTGTTTCCCTCTGTTCTAAAATAGTTTGCCATGGTCCACCCTTGGATCCAGTTGGACACTGTCCAGAACAAAGAACAGAAATTTAGCTTTAGAACATGTATATGAATGTTTAAACAAGGCATTGGTAATGTTCCCTCTTTGGATATCATAATTGTGCTCATATATTCTGCGTTTTAGGGTCCGCTCCGTTTTGCCCACATAATATGCAGGACAGGAGTTACATTTGGCCAAATAGACAACCCTTAAACTGTTACAGTTATAGAATCCTTTGGCCCTAATGGTCAAGTTTTTAGCTTCCAGGAATACTTCCTCTACATGTGCAATGTATGAGCACTGGGCACAAGATCCGCATTTGTAAGTGCCTTTTCTAGGCCTATATGAGTGGGTTTGATAGGGCGTTTTTTCTAATATATTTTTAATACTGCTGCCCTTACGAAAAACTGCCTTCATTTCCTTGCCATGTAAATTGGCCAAGTCGGTGATTTCTGTGAAGGTCATTTTGCAGCTTATGGAATTGGTGTTGCATAATAATTTTATTTATTTTTCTGGGGAGTTTTATAAACAAATTTCAGGGGTAGCGATGGGAGCTAATTGTGCCCCCACCTACGCCGACATTATCTTGTCCATCTGGGAAAATAAATATGTGTTCAATAGCCCCTTCAGTCAATATTGGGTGGCATATTACAGGTTCCTAGACGACATTTGCATTTTCTGGACAGGATCTGACAGTTTACTTACGGACTTTATGGAGTATTTAGCTGGCACTACTAACTTTCTTACTTTCACATACCAGGTCACCATGGAAAGGTTGGAATATTTGGATGTTGAGCTTACTATTAATAACGAACATCAGTTTCAATCATCAGTGTACAGGAAACCCACGTTTTCCAATAGTTATATACACTACAGTAGTGCGCATCCAGTATACCAAAAGAAAGGGATTGTTAAAGGCCAGTATGTCAGAATTTCCAGAATGACATCTGACGAAGAGCAGTTTTTGAAAGAGTGTGAGAACCTCAGAGTTTTATTTTTAGATAGAGGGTACCCCAATGACATGATACAGAACATATATGAACAGGTTAGAAATGAAAGAACAGGCAGGTTTAGACCCATCTTGGGATTACAACATGAAGGGGAAACATTTACTCCCCCGACACCACAGTTGGAATATAATCAAGCTTTTATTACACAGTATAGTGCCAATTCTAGTAGAATAAGAGATATAATTAAAAGAGAATGGGAAACCTTCACAGAAATCACCGACTTGGCCAATTTACATGGCAAGGAAATGAAGGCAGTTTTTCGTAAGGGCAGCAGTATTAAAAATATATTAGAAAAACGCCTATCAAACCCACTCATATAGGCCTAGAAAAGGCACTTACAAATGCGGATCTTGTGCCCAGTGCTCATACATTGCACATGTAGAGGAAGTATTCCTGAAGCTAAAAACTTGACCATTAGGGCCAAAGGATTCTATAACTGTAACAGTTTAAGGGTTGTCTATTTGGCCAAATGTAACTCCTGTCCTGCATATTATGTGGGCAAACGGAGCGGACCCTAAACGCAGAATATATGAGCACAATTATGATATCCAAAGAGGGAACATCACCAATGCCTTGTTTAAACATTCATATACATGTTCTAAAGCTAAATTTCTGTTCTTTGTTCTGGACAGTGTCCAACTGGATCCAAGGTGGACCATGGCAAACTATTTTAGAACAGAGGGAAACACACTGGCAAATTTATTTGAAGCTAATAAGGAACCTGGGCTCAACGACCATATATCTATCAAACCAATATTAAAATTAAAAGCAGTTTCAATATAAAAGGTGGGGTTATTAAGAAAATCCCAGTTTTTACATAATATCAAAACTCCTGTATGGTGCATTTTGACACACTAATATTCACCAAGAAAAGGATTGTTTTAAAAATTTTAATCAAAATAAAAATTTTTTAGTAAGTTTACTTTAAATTTTAATTAGTGTATTAATTAAGTTCAAGGATGTATGTATTTAAGGAGATGAAACAGTGCATTCATTGTCTGATGAAGTTACTGGAGTAACGAAAACGAATGTCAAGGTGTTTTACTGGCGTTTACATTAAACCTGTGTTTTATGATACTGTGAGTTCTGTGGAATTCATCATATTCTTTCAGAATCTGCTGGATATTTATTGGTTTTTGCCTCTTCTCGGTGTTGGTCTGTGTTTTGAGTATTGCTTTACAACACCTGCTTCACTTTGGTGGATATATTTACAGTAACATATATATATATATATATATATATATATATAT